>NC_037683.1:107755351-107765844 GCF_003255815.1 Theropithecus gelada | reverse complement strand
AAAAAAAAAAAAAAAAAAAAAAAAAAAAAAAAAAAAAAAGTCAATGAGTTCAAAAGTATTCTCTCCTCTTCAATTTTCTGAATGAGTTTATGTCTATTTGTTATTTATTCCTTAAATGTTTGTTAAAAGCCTTCAGCGAAGCCATCTGGGCCTGGAATTTTTTTTTTTTTTGTGGGAAGATTTTTAACTATAAACTCAGTCTAATTAATAGACTATTCATGGCATCTATTTCTTCTTCAGTCAGTGTCAGTAGCTTATATCTTTCAAGGAATTTGTGTTTTCTTCTAAGCTGTCAAACATGCTGGCATACAGCTTTTCATTGTAATCTCTTATTATGCCTTTTAATATATGTAATGTATGTAGTGAGATCACCTCTCTCATTATTGATATTGGTAAATTTTGTCTTTTTTATTCTCTCATTGATGGCAGCAGCTGCTGCCATCACGCAGACTGCAGCAGGGAGGCATGGCTGGGCCTGCATACTCCATGGAGCTGGTGGGAGCCCCACCCCTTCTGAGTTGGGGTATGAGTTCCCTGGTGGTGCTGCAGACCCAGGCCTCCTGCTCTAAAGAGCAGGCTGTAGCCCAGCCCAAACTGCCGCTGTGGATCCAAGCCTCCCTGTGCTCTTGGAGGGGGCCGGAAACAGACAGGATCTGCCCTCCCAATGGAGTTGGAGTCGAGCCCTGGGGCCTTGAATGGCAGGGAGAGGGGGAGAGTCCTGGGCAGAAGCAGGTGGGTCCCCAGCAAAGCCCCACCTTCAAGCCAGGGAGGGCCTGAAGGCTGGGAGCCAGATTGCCAATCCTGTGGACAGGACTGGGGATCTCAGCTGCCCATGGCTGCCCATGGACCAGTTGGCAGTTACTTCCTCCCCTCTGAGGTCCATAAAAGCCCTGGGCTGTGCCAGAGAGGGCAGAGTACAGAGAGACAATGGGATGACAAGCTGCAGAGAGGAACTATCCTCTCTACTGAGAGCTTCAGAGACCTGCAAAGACCTCCAAATGACCAGCCTGTGGAGAGAAGCCACACTCTCTAGGGTCTCCTCTCTGCTGAAAGCTGAACACTCCACCGGACCAGAGGAACTACCCACTGTGGGTCTTCTCTGAGCTGTTCTAAAACTAAATAAAACTACTCTTAATATTTGCCCTTCACTGGTCTGCGTACCTCATTCTTCCCAGATGCAGGACAAGAACTCAGGCAAAGATGCCACTGGCCACAGAGGTTTCTGGGCAAGAAAATCGACACCCCAAAGATCCTGTAACATTATGATTGGCTGTCTCCACACTTACATCATACAATTCAGTTACAAACCACTGCAAAGCAATACTTATTGACGAAGAGCTGGCTGGTGAGCTGTAAGTGGACATGCCATCAGTGGTGGCAGATTGTAGCTTATTAACTTGAAGTGATATATCTTTTTTACATTCCTCTCTGCCCTCACGTGATGCTAATAATTGTCATAAAAGGAAATATATGACTGCACCATGACCTCAAAAGGCCTATTCCCCACTTTAAAGGAAAATGTCACTTTCCTGGTACTAGAAATTGTAGATATGAGAGTTGTTCAAGTTCATTTATAGTGAAGAGAAGTTAGTAGTGCATTTATACAAGCCTAACACTATGAAATGCATATATTTATTGAATACTATGGAAGGAGCCAATGGCAGTGATCCAGAAAACACATTCTTTTCAGTTGAGATAGAAGAGCAAAAGAAATCTCTATTCCTATTGCAGAGAAAAAATAGTAAAGACATTTGCTCAGAACAACATAACTAAACTGTTTGTGGCTTAATAAATTAAAATATAGTTATTTAAAGGTGGTTCAAGGTTTTATATATAATCTTACAGTCCCCAAATATGAGTTTGCACAGTAATGAATTAAAAATAAAACAAAGCAATATTACTTGTCAATTCAATCAAATAACTTTGTAATTTAGCAGAAAATAAATTGCACCAGTTTGGTTTAAAGCCCTGACTACTATAGTTTCCTTAAATTAATTAAAAGAAGTCATGCAATTTTCACAGCATGTCACATGCATATTATCCATTTTAATTTCTCTTAAAAATGTGTTAGTTGCCATTACCAAACTTTAGACTTTAGTCAAGAAATCAAACAGATAAAGTAACAATGAAAGCAACTTAGAAATTAGCTAAAGGGTTTATTGCTAATTGCTGAGTACCCATGCTTTATCCAGAGAGGGTGATTGACTGTTTCTGTAAATTGATATTGAGCTATCCAAAATGGAAATTAAGAATACAATCCCAGCAGGGCATGATGGCTCATGCCTGTAATCCCAGCACTTTGTGAGGCTGAGGTGGGCAGATCACCTGAGGTCAGGAGTTTGAGACCAGCCTGACCAACATGTGGTGAAATGCTGTCTCTACTAAAAAATACAAAAATAATTAGCCAGGCGTGACGGCGGGCGCCTGTAATCCCAGCTACTCGAGACGCTGAAGCAGGAGAATCGCTTGAACCCAGGAAGCAGAAAAAAAAAAGAATACAATCCCATTACAATAGCAACAAAAAAATTATAAAATACTTAGGTGTAAATTTAACCAAGGAGGTGAAAGGACTGTATACTGAAAACTATAAAACACTGATGAAAGAAAATGGAAGAAAACACAAATAAATGGAAAACTATGTTATGTCCATGAAGTAGAACAATTAATAGTTGAGTTTTTAATTTATTTTTAATTTTTATGAAAACATAATAGTTGTACATATTTATAGAGTACCTGTGATATTTTGATACAAGTATACAGTGTGTAATGATCAGATATGGGTAACTGGGATAGTCATCACCTCAAACATTTATTGTTTCCTTGTGTTGAGAACATTGTGAAATATAAAATAAACTACTATTAACTATAGTTGCCCTATTGTGCTATCAAACACTAGATCTTACTCCTTCTATCTAACTGTATTTTTATATCCATTAACCAACCCCTTTTCATGCCTTCCTCCCACTATCCTTACCAGTTTTTGGTAACCACCATTCTGTTCACTACCTCCCATTTTTTTAGCCCACACATATGAGTAAGAACATATGATACTTGTCCTTCTGTACCTGGCTTATTTCACTTAACATAATGTCCTCCAATTCTATCTATGTTGCTGCAAATTACAGAATTTCATTCTTTCTTCTGGCTGAATAATATTCCATTGTGTAAATATACCACATTTCCTTTACCCATTCATTCGTTGATGGATACTTAGGTTGATTCCATATTTTGGCTATTGTGAATAGTGCTGCTGCAATAAACATGGGAATGCAGATATCTCTTTGATACACTGAGTTCCTGTCTTTTGGCCACATACCAACTAGTGTGATTGCTGGATCATAGCAGTTCTATCGTTAGTTTTATTGACAATTCTCCATACTGATTTCCAAAGTAGCTGTACGCATTTACATTCCTATCAGCACTGTATAAGCATTTCCCTTTCTCCACATCCTCCTTAGCATTCGTCATTTTCTGTCTTTTTGATAATAGCCACTTTAACTGGGGTGCAAGGATATCTCATTGTGATTTTGATTTGCATTTCTGTGATCATCAATCATGTTGAGCGTTTTTTCATGTATGTATTGGCCATTTGATTTTCTTCTTCCGAGAAATATGTCTATTTAGATCTTTTGCCCACTTAAAATCAGATTATTTGGGGTTTTTTTTATTGAATTGTTTGAGCATCATGGTGTATTCTGATTATTAATCCCTCATCAGATGAATACTTTACAAATAGTTTCTCCCATTCTGTAAGTTATCTCTTCACGTTGTTGATTTTTTCCTTTCCTGTGCAGAAACTTTTTCACTCGATGTAATCCCATTTGTCAATTTTTGCTTTGGTTTCCTGTGCTTTTGAGGTCTTACTCAATAAATCTTTGCTTAGACCAAAGTCCTGAAGGATTTTACCTAAGTTTTGTTCTAGTAGGTTCATAATTTTGAGGTTTACATTTAAGTCTGTAATCCATTTTGAGTTGATTTTTGTATATGGTGAGAGATCAGGGTCAAGTTCCACTCTTCTGCATATGGTTACTCAGTTTTCCCAGCACCATTTGTTAAAGATACTGTTCTTTCCCCAGTGTATGTTCTTGGGGTCTTTGATGAAAATCAGTTGGCTATAAATACATGGTTTCGTTTCTGTGTTCTCTATTTTTTTCCTTTGGTGTATATGTCTGTTTTATGCCATCAACATGCTTTTTTTTTTTTTTTTTTTTTTTTTAATCACTACAGCTTTGTAGTATATTTTGAAGTCAGATAGTGTGATGTCTCCAGTTTTGTTCTTTTTGTTCAGGATTGCTTTGTATATTCAGGGTTTGTTGTGTTTTCACACGAATTTTAGGCTTGCTTTTTATATATCTGTGAAGAATGTCACTTGATAGGAATTGTCAAGTCTATAGTTAACATTGGGTATTATGGACATTTTAACAATATTAATTTTTCTAATTAATGAATATGAGATTTTTAAATTTTTGGTATCCTCTTCAATTTCTTTCATCGATGTTTTAGTTTTTATTGTACAGATCTTAAATTTATTCCTAGGCATTTTATATTTTTGTAGCTATGGTGAATGGGATTGCTTCCTTGATTTTCAGATTGTTCACTATTGGCATATAGAAATGCTACTGGTTTTTGTATGTTGATTTTGCATTCTGCCACTTTGCTGAAATAGTTAACCAGTTCTAACAGCTTTTTAGTGAGATCTTTAGGTTTTTCTAAATATAAGATCATGTCATTTACAAACAGTGACAACTTGACTTCCTCTTTTCCAATGCCCTTTATTTCTCTCTTTTTTAATAGCTCTGTCTAGGATTCTTTCACCACTTTTCAATAAGAGAAAACTATGTGATTGACCACTTTACAATAAAAGTGGTGAAAGTAAATATCCTTGACTTGTTCTAGATCTTAGAGGAAAGATCTTAGGGGAAAGTGGATATCTTTGTCTTGTTCTTTCTTAGAGAAAGGCTTTCAACTTTTCCCTATTCAGTATGATGTTAACTGTGGGTTTATCATATATGAACATTAATGTTTTAAGGTATGCTCCTTCTATACCTACTTTATTGAGAGGGCTTTTATCACAAGGAGGAGTTGAATTTTATCAAACACTACTTCTGTGTCTATTAAGATAAGCACATGGTTTTGCCCTTTATTCTCTTGATGTGATGTATGTGATGTACCACATTTATTGATATTTGTAGGTTGAAGCATCCTTGCATCTCTGAGGAAAAATACCACCTGATCATGGTGTATAATCTTTTTACTGTGCTGTTGGATTTTGTTTTCTAAGGTTTTTTTTTTTTAAAGTTTTGCATTTATGTTCATTAAAAATATTGGCCTATAGTTTTCTTTTGTTGTGTCCTCTTGTCTGATTTTGGTATCAGGGTAATGCTGGCCTTAGAAAAGATTTGGAAGCATTCTCTCCCCTTTGATTTTTTAGAATAGTTTTAGAGTAATTGGCATTAGCTTATCTTTAAAAGTTAGGTAAGAATCACCTGTAAAGCCATATAGTCTTAGACTTTTCTTGTTAGACTTTTTATTACTGATTCAATCACATTATTCATTATTGTTCTAATTCAGGTTTTCTGTTTCTTCATTGTTCAATCTTGGTAGGTTATATGTGTCCAAGAATATACCTATTTTATAAAGTTTTCAATTTGTTGATGTAAGTTGTTCGTAATGGTCTGTAATGATCTTTTGTATTTCTGTTTTATCAGTTGTAATGTCTCCTTTTTATCTCTGATTCTATTCCACTGACTTTTTTTCTTTCTGTTAGTCTACCTAAAGATTTGTTGATTTTGTCTATCTTTTCAAAACCGTATTTTCATTTGGTTGATCTTTCATATTTTTAGTCTCAATTTTATTTATTTTTTTCTAATCTTTAGTATTTCTTCTTCCTATAATTTTGGGTTTGATTTGTTCTTGCTTTTTTAATTCCATGAAGTGCGTCACTGGGTTAAATGAAATCTTTCTACCTTTTTAGATAGGCATTTATTTCTATCAACTACCCCTCTTAGTACTGCTTTTGCTATATAACATAAATTTTGGTGTGTTGTGCTTCTATTTTTATTTGTTTTAAGAAATTCTTAAATTTTCTTTTTAATTACTTTATTTACCCATTGGTTGTGCAGGAGCACGTTGTATTGGTACATTTTCCAAACTTCCTCTTGTTACTAATTTCTAGTTTTATTCCACTGTGGTCAAAAAAGATACTTGAATGTGATTTTAATTTTTAAAAATGTGTTGAGACTTGTTTTGTGGCCTAACATATGGTCTACGCTGAAGAATGTTCCATGTGGTCATGAGAAGAATATATACACATTCTCCAGCTGTTGAATGACAAGTTCTATAAAAGTTAGGTTTATTTGCTCTAGAGTGTAGTTTAAGTTCAATGTTCCTTTGCTGATTTTCTCTTTGGATGATCTGTTCGGTGCTGAAAGTAGGGCGTTAAAATCTTCTATTATTGAAGTGCAGTCTGTCTCTCCCTTTAGATCTAGTATTTGCTCTGGTGTTGGTGGGTATATATTCATAATTTTTATACCTTCTTGCTGAATTGATCCTTTTATCATTGTATAATACCCTCCTTTGTCTCTTTTTAGGATTTCTAATGTAAAGTCTATTTTATCTGATAAAACTACAACAACTGCTGCTTTCTTTTGCTTTCCATTTGCATGGAATATCTTCATGTGTCCTTACGGGTGAGGTGAATCTTTTGTAGGCAGCATATAGCTGGGTCTTTAAAAAAAATACCTCATTTAGCCACTATATATATTTTAACTGGAGAATTTAATCTGTTTGCATTCTAGGTTATTATTGACACGTATGGACTTACTCTTGCCATTTTTAAAGTGTTTTCTAGTTGCTTCATAGTCTTTGGTCCCTTCTTTCTCTCTTGCTTTCTTCTTTTGGGGCTTTGTGGCTCCTGTAGCAGTATGTTTTGGTTTTTTTCCTTTTATCTTTTGTGTATCCATTATAGGCTTTTGCTTTGTGACTATCCTGAGGCTTACATAAAGCATGTTATACTTATAACAGGTTAATTTAAGCTGATAACAGTTAATTTTGATTGCATACACTAACTTTTCACTCTAACTTCCTTTTCTCCCATGTTTTGTTTTTGATGTCACACTTTACATCTTTTTATAATAACAAAAATAACATAAGTAATAATTTCACATAAAATAATAGGAATAAAAATAATAGGCCTCCTCAGCCACTCAGGCCTTTGCTGTTCCTCCAGAGAGGGACTTGTAAACAGTCAATGAATTTGCGTGCCATAGACAAGGCCAGGAAGAACTATGGCCAGATTTACAAGCCCTTCCCAGACCTTACTGGGCATCCTTACCTGGTGCCCACAAACAGGGGGTACTTAGACATATTTTCTGGTGCCTCTGATGACCAGCAGTGCTTTGGACTGGAGTGGAAAGTAGGGCACCAACCATCCCTGGGCCTTCACTTTATAGCTAGGTGCAGTACTCTCCCCTAACCAGGAGTCTTAAGAAAGTTTCTGGAGACGCATCGGGCCAACCAGACCCATGCAACAAGGTATCCTTCTCAGGCCTTCATATCTGGCCCCGTCTAAGCAGCTCCCAAGGCCTTCCTGACCCCTGGCTCCCATCCAGGCTCTCTCCAGTTCCATGGCCTATTCAGATTTGTCCTGGCCTCCAGAGAGGGGTTTAGATACAATTTTGCAGGGTGCCTCCTATGACAAATCCCCACTCAGTCCACCAGGTGGAAGGGATGCCCTCCCTAGCCTCCATGACTAGTTAGGGAATGTCTCAGCTACTAATTGGGAATGAGAAATGTTTTAGGGAGTGCTGTATGCAACTGTGCCCCACACAAAACTGTAGCCATGTCAGAGACCCTTCCTGGAGGCTCCCTGTCCAGCTTTGATTGATGTCTGTAGGGAATACACACGTTCCCATAGGGGAAGTGAGAAACTCTTGGAGGCATTACTTGTATTTCTGTTTTCATGTAGTTCAAAGAATTCTTTTAATTTCTCTTGAGATTTCTTCTTGACCCTTATGTTATTTAGACATGTATTTCTGAATACCCAAGTGTTTCGAGATTGTCCAGTTATCATTCTAGTACTGTTTTGTATAATAGTTGGTTCCCATGTTTTTGGAGAGCAGATATGGTATGGTTTTTATACTTTGAAATGCATTAAGGTAGGCTTTATGGCCCAGAATGTGGCCTATCTTGGTGAATGCTCCATGTGAGAGTGAAAAGAACATGTATTCTGCCGTCATTAGACTAAGTAAGCTATAGATGTAAATTACTTCCAGTTGTTTGATGACGCTGTGTACTTCAACTATATTTTATTGATTTTCCATCTGTTGGATCTCTCCATTTCTGATAGAGGGTGTTGATGTTTACAACTATGGTTGTGAATACTTTTATTTATCCTTGCAGTTCTGTCAGGTTTTTGCCTCATGTATTTTGACACCCTTGTTAGGTGCATACACATTAAGAATTGTTGTATTTTCTCAGATAATTCACTTTTTGTTACCATGTAGTGCCTATATTAATCCAGAATTATCTTTTACCTCTGAAATCTACTCTGTCTGAAAACTAATATAGCTGCTTCAGCTTTATTTTAACTATGGTTAGCCTTGTATAACTTTTTCCATTTCCTACATCAAATCTATATGCCTTTGCATTTAAAATGAGTTTCTTGTACACAATGTATAGTTGGGTCTTTTTTGTGGGGGATCAACTCAGATGAACTCGGTCTTTAACTGGCGTATGTAGACCATTGATATTAAAGGTGATTACAGATGCAGTTGGATTGGTATTTATCATGTCTGTTATTATTCTCTATTTGTTGTGCTGTTTTTTCTTCCTATTTTGCCTTCCACTCTTTTCCCACCTTTTGTGGTTTTATATGGAGTTTATATGATTCCATTTTCTCTCCCATTTAAGCATGTAAATTCTTCCTTTTTACTTTCAAAAAACCTTTCTATTGGTTGCCCTAGACTTTGCAGCATACATTTACCATTAGTACAAGTCTACTTTCAAGTAATACTATATTGCCTTATGAGTAGTGCAAGTATTTTATAATAACAAAATATTTCTAACTCTTCCCTCCTATAGTTTATATCTTTGCTATCATTTGTTTCACTTTTTGATAAATTATAATCATCTAATAACTATTGCTATCCTTATTTTGAACAAATTATTAACTGCTATATCAATTAAAACTAAGAAAATGCAAAGTTTTTACTTTACATTCATGTATTCATTTTTAATATTCTTCCTTTATGTAGATCCAAATTACTTACTTTTCTCTGAAGAACTTCTTTTAACTTATTTCAACATTTCTTGCATGCAAGTCTACCAGCAACAAATTGCCTCGATTTTTGTTTTCTACAAGTCTCTGCCAGGTGCGGTAGCTCATACCTGTAATCCCAGCACTTTGGGAGGCCGAGGCAGGTGGATCACTTGAGCTCAAGAGTTCAAGACCAGTCTGGCCAACATGGTGAAAATCCACTTCTACTAAAAATACAAAAATTAGCTGGGCATGATGGCATGCGCCTGTAATCCCAGCTACTCGGGAGGCTGAGGCAGAAGAATCACTTGAACCTGGGAGGTGGAGGTTGCAGTGAGGCAAGATCATGCCGTTGCACTCTGCACTCCAGCCTGGGTGACAGAGTGAGACTCCATCTCAAAAAAAAAAAAAAAAAATTCTTTATTTCTTCTTCAGTTTTGAAGAATATTTTGTCTAAGGTATTCATGGTATCTCACTATGATTTTAATTTGCATTCTCATGACTTTGTTATTTTCATTTACTATTTCATCACGGACATCTTTCCATGTTAATACATGTAAGTCTACCTCACTGAAGAAATAAACCAAAACATAAATTAATGGTATTGTGTAGATGTATCAGAATTTTTTAAACCTGGCTCCTCTGATTGGCTATGTTTTCTTTATTTTTTGTTATTACAAGTAATGGTGAGATCAGTATTCTTATCACACATGCATTTGCACCACACACCAATATTCCCCACACTCGTTTGTTGTCATTTGACTTTGTCCTGGTACATACATGCAGAGATAAATTTTCTTTAAACTTAATGCGGTCAAGTTAATCAATCATGTCCTTGGTGGTTTCCGAGCTGTCTTTGTTGTATACATGCCTTTTTATTTTTATTTTAAGAGACAGCGGTCCCCTTATGCCGCCCAGGCTGCTCTCAAACTCCTGGCCTCAAGCCATCCTCTCGCCTCAGCTTCCCAAGTCGCTAGGATTACAGGCGTGAACCATCGTGACGGGCTCTGTTCTATGCTTTAAAGATCTTCTCTGTTCAGAAAATTTAGAATGAAAGTGTTTTCAACCAACCTTTCATGGTTGCAGTTTTTCAGCCCACACCTGAGGGCACAGTATTTTCTAAGTCCGCTTGCGCGGCTCTGGAGAGCCCGGCCAGGCATGGCGCCCGGCCCGCAGGCTCGCGGTTACATTTTCCACGTCCTCTCTGGAGGCCGGCGCCACACCGGGAGTCGCGTGG
>NC_037683.1:107754642-107754851 GCF_003255815.1 Theropithecus gelada | reverse complement strand
CAGGCTCTCCCTGCATCTGTTTGTCTCCTCTCTTCCTCCTGCCCCCAGACCCGGCCACTGAACACGCTCCTGGACCTTGATGTGCTGGGCTTCCATATTGTCCTGTCTTGCCTCAGACACCACAGAAGGATCACTCCCCTTCCGGTGATAATGGAGTTCTTCATTACCAAAGTGTACAGCCATGAAATCCATTACTAACCCTGAGACTC
>NC_037683.1:107717012-107754632 GCF_003255815.1 Theropithecus gelada | reverse complement strand
CTCCTTTGTTTCTTTAAGTATAAAACACACTTTGTACTGTCTTTGGTAACTTGACTGTCTTAAGTTTTTGCAGGCCTGCTCTTTCTGCCCATTGCTTCTGCTGGCTCTTGCCGATTTTACGTTTGTGATATTTTTATGGTAAACTTATATTCCTTGAGACTATCTCAGAGTTCCTCCAAAGACAATCCATTTTGCAGCCGTCAGTCACTTAGAAGGCATCAAAAAGCTGATATTGCTTTGAATTTGAAGCTTGATGCATTTTAGACGACCCAGCTTGTGTGAACAACCCAGTTGAAGGGTTGGTTTTATAGATATATAAAACTTTCAGGGGAGATGTTTTCTCTCAGGATGCACAATGTTCCTCACTGTTCCTAGGGAAGCAGGGGCCAAGGGCAGCACACAGAGGAGGCGGAAAGGTTTATTCATAGTTCACCCTTACACTAAGTCTATGCTTTTGGATCTCACTTTATGATATCTCCTCTTAGCTCCTCCCACTCGGGCAGGCCCTCAGCTTTGTCAGCTGTTCTGCTGCCCCTTTCCCACCTCAGGCTGTGAAAAACAGCAAAGTTTAATTTGACATTTGGCAAATATCTTAAGGGTGAAAAGTGGCATCAGTGCCTTAGTTACTTCTTTGGGTTTCACTTCCATTTTAAAACTTTTTTGGCTTTTTGGAACTCTTATTTTGTAGCTCATTGACACGTTTTTAAAAGGTCCTTGAAATGTATTCCAGAAGCTTTAGTTGTTTTCACCTGGTCCTTATCAATCCTACTGTTGGAAATAAAATTCTTTCAACTTGTTCTTTAGCAATGTACAGGCTCCATATTTCTCTCCCTGATCCTGAGGCAATAGGGTAAGAACACCACTTAGGAATCAGGCTGGCCTGAGATCAAGTCTCAGATCCACCAGCAGTGTGACATCAGTGCCTCAGTTTCTTTTTTTTTTTTTTTGAGACGGAGTTTGCTCTGTCACCCAGGCTGGAGTGCAGTGGCGCGATCTCGGCTCACTGCAAGCTCCGTCTTCGGGTTCACGCCATTCTCCTGCCTCAGCCTCCTGAGTAGCTGGGACTACGAGCGCCTGCCACCATGCCCAGCTAATTTTTTGTATTTTTAGTAGAGACGGGGTTTCACTGTGTTGGCCACGATGTTCTCTTTCTCCTGACCTCGCGATCCGCCCGACTCGGCCTCCCAAAGTGCTGGGATTACAGGCGAGATCCACGGCGCCTGGCCGCCTCAGTTTCTTTATAGCGTTGGTGATATGGTTTGGTTCTAAGTCTCCAGCCAAATGTCATGTCTAACTGTAATTTCCAGTGTTGGAGGAAGAGCCTGGTGGAAAGTTATTGAATCATAGGGGTGGACATCTCCCTTGCTGTTCTTGTGATAGAGCTCTCAGGAGATCTGGTTGTTTAAAACTGTGTAATAACTTCCCCTGCCCTCCTGCTGGCCATGTGAAGATATGCTTCCTTCCCCTTCACCTTCCACCATGATTGTAAGTTTCCTGAGGTCTCCTTAGCTATGCTTCCTGTACAGTTTGTGGAACCATGAGCCAATTAAACCTTTTTTTCTTTATAAATTACCCAGTCTCAAGTAGTTCTTTATAGCAATGTGTGAACAAACTAATACAGGAAATTGGTACCAGAGAAGTAGGGAATTGTTACAAAGATACCTGAAAATGTGGAAGTGACTTTGGAACTGGGTAATAGGCAGAGGTTGGAACAGTTTGGAAGGCTTATAAGAAGACAGGAAGATGATGGTTGGGCATGATAGCTTATGCCTGTAATCCCAGCACTTTGGGAGGGTGATGCAGGTGGATCATTTGAGGTCAGGGGTTCAAAGCCAGTCAGCCAACATGGTGAAACTCTGTCTCTACTAAAAATACAAGAAAAAGAAATTAGGCAGGCATCATGGTGCACGCCTGTAATCCCGGCTACTCAGGAAGCTGAGGTAGGAGGATAATCTGAATGCAGGAGGCAGAGGCTGCAGTGAGCCAAGATGGTGCCACTGCTCTCCAGCCTGGATAACAGAGTGAGACTCCATCTAAAGACAAAAACCAAAAACAGAAGACAAGAAGAAAAGTTTGGAACTTCCTAGAGACTTGTTGAATTGTTGTGACCGAGATGCTCATACAGTGATATGGACAGTGAAATGCAGGCTGAGGTGATCTCAGATGGAGATGAGGAACTTATTGGGAACTGTAGCAAAGGTCACTCTTGCTGTGTCTTAGCAAGGAGACTGGTGGCATTGTGCTCCTACTCTAGGAATCTGTGAAATGAGTCTTTAGAACTATATTTAGGGCCGGGCGCGGTGGCTCAAGCCTGTAATCCCAGCACTTTGGGAGGCCAAGACGGGCGGATCACGAGGTCAGGAGATCGAGACTATCCTGGCTAACACGGTGAAACCCCGTCTCTATTAAGAAATACAAAAAACTAGCCAGGCGAGGTGGCGGGCACCTGTAGTCCCAGCTACTCGGGAGGCTGAGGCCGGAGAATGGCGTGAACCCGGGAGGCGGAGCTTGCAGTGAGCTGAGATCTGGCCACTGCACTCCAGCCTGGGCGACAGAGTGAGACTCCGTCTCAAAAAAAAAAAAAAAAAGAACTATATTTAGTTAACCATCGGCTAATTTCCAGATAAATAGTTCTGCAGAGGTCATATAAGGTACAAATAGCAGTAGATCAAGGGGGAGGATGATCCTGGGGACTCCTGAAATACACTGTAAATAACCCAGATATCCCCCAATGAATAAATGGATATACAAAGTGTGGTATACATACATATGTACAAACAATGGAACATTATTCAATCATAAACAGGAATGAAGTACTGATACAGGCTACACAACGAATGAACCTCAAAAAACCTTAGAATCCTGCTAAGTGAAAGAAGCCAGTCACAAAAGACCAGATATTGGATGACACATTTATATAAAATGTCCAGAATAGGCAAATCTAGAGACAGAAAGCAGATTAGTGGTTGTCAGGGGTTGAGGGAAGGAGGAAATGAGGAGGGATTAAGTGAATTAATGCATGTTAACACCTTAAACTTTGGGCAACTGCCCAATCACACAGACAGTGCAGTCTCATTCATGGGTTACATGAAAAAACAAAGAGAAAAGCCGAGGCAGAAATACCAACATGTATGTTATTAAAAACATAAAACCTAAGTATATAGACAGACTACGTTCCTTAATGAGCAGATTCAATATTATAAGGTTGCCAATTCCCCTCCCACAATCTCTCAAAAGTTGCAAAGTAATGCAATGTAATCCAATTTTAATCCAAATGGCATGCTTATCTAGACAAGAAAAAATTGATTGTAAAATGTATATGAAATAATAAAGGTGTGAGAATTGCAGGGAAAATTTTCAAATGGAAGATTATTAAGGAAGAAAAGAGTGTGAAGACCCTGCTCTATATGGTAGAAGTCAAAGACAGCTACCATCAATTCTTTCCCTTCCTCAACACACATTGCTTCTCAAGAGGTAAGGAATAACTCCCCTCCCCTTGAATCTGGTTGCCTTGTGACTTGCTCGATCCACAGAATATGACATAAATTCCATTCTGGGAATTCTAGGATTGGGTTTTTTTTTTTTTTTTTAAAAGACAGAGTCTCGCTCTGTCACCAGGTTAGAGTGCAGTGGTGCAATTTCAGCTGACTGCAACCTCTGCCTCCCAGGTTCAAGAGATTCTCCTGTCTCAGCCTCCCGAGTAGTTGAGACTACAAGTGCATGCCACCACACCCAACTTATTTTTGTATTTATTTATTTTTTATTAGAGACGGGTTTCACTATGTTGGCCAGGATGGTCTCCATCTCATGACCTGGTGATCTGCCCACCTCGGCCTCCCAAAGTGCTGGGATTACTGGCATGAGTCATCGCGCCCAGCCCGATTTTATTTTATTTTTTAAAGAAACTGAAGCTTCTACTTCAGTCTCTTGGGAGCCTTGCTCCTGGGAAGCTCTTCCTTGAACCTAGTTGCCATTCCATTCCACCAGGCCACATATGTCTTCTCCAGGCAACAGTCTACATGAATTGCCAGTCATGTAAGTGAGTTCAGATGACTGTGGCCCCAGCTAACATTTGACTGTAATACATGTGAGAGGCCCCATGCAGAACCACCTAGAACCATGGAGATCAACCACCCTGCAGAAGCATGAAGTTAAGCTTAGGGGTGGTTAATTACGCAAAAATAAGTAAACAGAGCACTCCACCAGGTATTAAACATTATTACAAATATTATGTAATTAAAACAATACAGAACAGACCAGGGTTGACTACAAGATCAATGGGACAGAATAAAGTTACACAACCAATGCCCCCTGGTGACCACAGGGATTTGTCACAGATCTCATCACTTAGAAACCCTACAGCGGTTTCCCTGGTCACCTTCCAGTCACCTCTACACCTTGGCTCCTTTTAGCACTCCTCCCTGGCTTATCACTATATGGAATTACTTTATCTCTTTGTACTGTCTGTCACCTGCCACCATAATGTGAATTTCTAGACCTCCATAGCATCCAAAGCCCTAGAACAGTTCTTAGAACACAGAAGGTGCTTGACAAATATTTTCTGAAAGAAAAAGAAAATACTTCAATACCTCAGTTTATTAATGAAGTGAGGCTACCATATGGCTGCCTGAACAAATACAGCTTGACACTCACTTTCTTGCTAATGACTGAAGTGTATTAACTTGTGTAATCACACAACTACCCTATGGGGTAGGTGCCCTTATTTCTCCATTTAGCAGATGAGGAAACTGAAGCACAGAGGGGCCAAGTATCTTGACCAAGGTCACACAGCTTTTAAGTGCCAGAGCCAGGACTCAGATCCTCACAGGTCTGGCTCCAGAGCCCCCAATTTAACCTCCTAACTTCTCTGCTTTACTGGGCTAAACCTTCACCACCTGGAACTCTCCAGGTGCTCGTAAGCGAGTGCTACCCAACTCCCATCACGAACTCGGAAGACCTGTCATTTTCTGAAATTTTCACAACTTCTAAGACACTAGTTATTGGGGAAAACTTCAAATTATTTAAATAATGAGAGGTGAATAACATTGCTAAACTCATGAACATTCTGTATTTAAAAACTCCACTGGCGATCAGGGCACACAGAATCTCTACTACTGATCCCTGACGCTGACCATCCCCCAACCCGTCGGCCCACGGACCCCAGCCCTGACCCCACCTCCTCCCAGCATCTGACACAAGGATTCTCACCACACTCCCCAGAGACTCGCCTGCCCAGGGCCCCTCTCTAACCCCACATAGCTCAGGTCTCTGACCCAGAGACAGCATTACCGACCCCACCTACTATCTATTTCCAGATTAGAGTCCCTGATCCCAGAGGCATTGTCTACAATAACTAGCTCTTACAACTATGTCCACTTCAGGAACCGCCCTGTGACGTCAGAGTTTTGAGGCCGCCCGGCCAGGGCTGCACATGCTCAGTGAGGCCGGCGCCCGCCAGTAATAAACATGGCTCCCTAAAGCCGCTAGGGCTCAAAAGCAACATGGAGGCCTGCACTTCATCGCTCCTCTCCGGGGGCGGCCATACTGAGGAGGCATCTCTTCCGTGCAGGCAGGCTGTCCTGGGGACCTCAGAGATTCTCTCCAGCGGCAGCGGAAAATGGGCAACGGGTGGATTCGGGTCCAGATTCTGGCAGGAGGGAGTTTGGGATCCAGATCTGGAAAAAAGCATTAGACTGGAAGAGGACGCGATGGAGTCGGAGCCGCTGGCGGGGACAAAAACCTGGGGCTGGGGAAGGCGCCGCTGGGAGGCAAGGCGCCGACGGACTTTACCCGCGCACGCGTCGCAGCCGTCTCCGCGCACAGTGGCGGCCATCGCGGCTGGTGCCCCAGTGTCGGCGTGTGCCGGGGGCTCCACTGGGACCCGGGTCGCTCGCCCTGAGTCTCCCCTTCCTCAGCTGTACGCTTGGGACAAGAACAGTAACCCTCGCCAGTCAAGACAGGCCGGGCCTGTCGGGAGGGTCCACGCCTTAGAGCAGGCCCCTATCGTGTTCAGGGCCCTGAGATGGGGTCTGACTCAGTTCCTGCGGGGAAATTCACCAGTGACCCAGTGAGTGCCCTTCAGTTAAAGACCACCAGGAGCACACTTGTGGAAAATATAATTACATTGCAGCAAGGAATGGGGTACTATGGGTCATCTCAGTGGAAGGAGTTAGAGAGAAACTATTAAACGAGTCGGGGTTTAACTGGTTGATTTTCGATAGGGTCTCAGAAAGTGAAGATTTTAGATTGGATGCTGTCAGAAGTGGCATCAAGACTTTGTTTTTTATCTACATTTAGACAACATTATAAAGTGCCCTTGTTTTTGTTTGCACTTACCACGGTCTCCGATTAACCTTCTGAAGTTGACATTATTCTGTGAGATTGTTTATATCCAACAGGAAAACAAAATGGCCTGGCCATGAGCATCAGACCGGCGTGTAATAACATTAAGGCCTAACTGTGACCCAAATATTGACAGAATTGAAATTAAAAATAGTTCTACAGTAATAGAGCCTTCAATACTCCATTTAAAATAATGCATAGAAGCTGGACATGGTGGCTCATGCCTTTAATCTCAGCCACCTGGGAGGCTGCAGCAGGCGGATTGCTTAAAGCCAGGAGTTCGAGACTAGCCTGGGCCTTTTGGCCTGTTTCAGCTTTTAACGTGCCTTCCTCACTCAGCTTAATCATTTCTCACTTTTGATTTTTAATAAGAGATATGTGGCTCTTACTTTCACTTGAACACATAGAGGCCTTTGTAGAGTTATTAATTGGCATAATTTCAATATTGCTGTGTCTCAGAAAACAGGGAGACCTGAGGAGAGGGGGAGATGGAGGAAGGGCAGATTGATAGAACCATTTGAACACACATATGTATCAATTAAGCTCATTATCTTTTGGGGAGCATGGTTTGTGATGCCCCAAAACAATGACAATAGTAATATCAATGATCACTGATCACAGATCACCATAACAGATATAATAATAACAAAACATTTCAAATATTGCAAGAATTACAAAAATGTAACACAGAGATACAAAATAAGCACATGCTACCAGAAAAGTGGCACTGGTAGACTTGCTTGATGCAGGGTTGTCACAAACCTTCAATTTGTAAAAAATGCAATATCTGAGAAGCATAGTAAAGTGAAGTGCAATAAAACAAGATAAGCTTATATATGTATGCATGCACACACCAGTACACATCCACCTATCCACACACAAATTTTTGTACAAACAAATCCTGTGTTTTCAAATCCAAGAATACATCATTTGCACCTTAAAAATATATGTCATCCTTATAGTATCCTTTTCTGTCTTTGTTATCAGGGTAATGCTGGCCTCATAAAAAATGTTTGGAAATGTTCCCTCCTCTTCAACTTTTGAAAGAGTTTGTTAATAAATGGGATTAATTCTTCTTTAAACATTTGCTAGAATTCTCCAGTAAGCTATCTGGTCTTGGATTTTCCTTTTTCAGGAGTTTTTTGACTACTGACTCATATTTTTACTCATTATTTATCTGTTTTGATTTTCTGTTTCTTCATGTTTCAGTCTTAGTGGATGTATGTTTCTAGAAATTATATTTTAACTTAATTAGTTGACACATAGTTGTTTAGAGTAGACTATTAATGTCCTTTGTATTTCTATGGTACCAATTTTAATATCTCCTTTTTTGTTCTAATTTTATTTATTTGAGATTTCTCTCTTTTTTCTTAGCTTAGTGAAAGGTTGGTCAATTTTTATTATCTTTTCAAAAAATCAACTTTTCATTTCATTGATCTTTTCTGTTGTTTTTCTGCTCTATTTCATTTATTTCTGCTATGGTCTTTGTTAGTTCCTTCCTTCTTCTAATTTTGGGCTTGATTTTTTTTCTTTGACGTTTATTGTTTCTTTGAGATCTTTTTTCTTCATTTAGTACTTATCTGTATAAACTTCCCTCTTAGAGCGGCTTTTGCTTCATCTCATAAGTTCTAGAATGTTGTGCTTTCATTTTAGTTTGTCTCAAGATATTTTATTTCTTTTTTTATGTTTTCTTTGATCTGTTGGTTGTTCAGGAGTGTGTTGGTTGATTTCCACATATTTGTCACTTTTCTAAGTTTTCTCCTGTTTTTAATTTTCAGTTTCATGCCACTGTGGTCAAAAAGAATACTTGGTAAGATTTCAATCTTCTTAAACTTGCTAAGACTTGTTTTCTGGCCTAATATATGACATATGTTGGAGAATGTACTGTGTATGCTCGAGAAGAATGTGTATTTTGCTGTTTTGGAAAGGAATGTCCTGTATATGTCTGGTCCATTTGATCTATAGTGTAGTTCAAGTCAGCTGTTTCCTTGTTGATTGTCTGAATGATCAATCCATTGTTGGCAGTGGGATATGGAAGTCCCCTACTGTTATTGTATTATTGTTGTCTACTTCTCTCTTCAGATTTGTTAATATTTTCTTTATATAATTAGGTGCTCCAATGTTGGGAGAATATATACTTGCAGTAGTTATATCCTCTTGATGAATTGACCCTTGTATCATTCTATAATGACTTTGTCTCTTGTTACAGTTTTTGACTTAAAGTCTATTTTGTTTGTTGTAAGAATAACTACTCTTTCTTTTTTGTTGTTCCCTCTCTTTCCTTTCAGTCTATGTGTGTCTCTGAAGGTGAAGAGAGTCTCTTATAGGTGGCATATATTTGGTTCTTGTTTTACTCTCCGTTCAGCCACTCTGGGTCTTCTGTTTCACTAATTTGGTCCACTGATATTTGAAGTAACTATTGATAGGTGTTTTGTAGTTTCTTTGTTCTTTTATTTCTCTCTGGCTGTGCATGATTTGATTATTTTGATTATTTTCTGTAGTGGTATACTTTGATTTTTTGCTGTGTCTTTGTAGTAATTCTTTTTTAAACATGTGGTAAAATTCTCATTTGTGTATCTATTACATGTTTCGTCTTTGTGATTATCATGAGGCTTACATAAAACATCATATGCTATCATGTGCCATATAAGGATGTTTTGGTCAATGATGGGCCACATATACAATGGTGGTCCCATAAGGTTATAACATTTTTATTTTATCTGTTTAGATACATTTAAATACACAAATGCTTATCATTGTATTACAGTTGCCTACAGCATTCAGTATAGTACAATGCTGTACAGATTTGTAGCCTGGAAGCAATAGGTTATACCATATAGCCTGGGTGTGTAGTAGGTGGTATTATCTAATTTTGTGTAAGTACACTCTATGATATTCACACCATGACAAAATTGCATAATGAGGCATTATTCAGAACATATCCGAATTAAGAAATGCATGATTGTAGTTACAATGGTCTATTTTAAGTTGATAACAACTTAACTTCAATAATACACAAAAACCCTACACTTTACTCCCCTCCACTTTTTATGTTTTTTGATGTCAGAGTTTATTTCTTTGTATATTTTGTAGTTATATTTATTTGTAATATTAACCTTTTAAAAGTTAAAGTGATTATACTGCATCATTGCAGTATTAGGAGTATTTTGAATTTGACTGTATAGTTACTTTGACCAGTGAATTTTATAACCACATATGGTTTCATGATAGTGATTAGTCTTATTGCATTTCAGTTTGAAGAACTCCCTTTAGGATTTCTTATAAAGCAGATCTAGTGACAGTGGACTCCCTTAGACTATTCTGGGGGGCTTCTGAAAAAGTCTGTAAATCCTAGCCAGAGCAATTAGGTAAGAAAAAGAAATAAAAGGCATCCAACTTGGAAAAGAAGTGAAAATGTCTCTGTTTGAAGATGACATGATCTTATATAGAGAAAATTCTAAAGGCTCCAATTAAAAACTAATTGGAGTTTTAATTCTTAAAATTAAGAAACAAAATTCAGCAAATTTGCAGAACACATTAAAAAACCTGTTGCATTGCTATATACTAACAGTGAATTATCCCAGAAAGAAATTAAGAAAACAATCTCAGGCCTGGCACAGTGGCTCACGCCTGTAATCCCAGCACTTTGGGAGGCTGATGCAGGAGGATCACTAGGTTAGGATATCAAGACCAACCTGGCTAACACGGTGAAACCCCGTCACTACTAAAAATACAAAAAATTAGCCGGGCATGCTGGCAGGCACCTGTAGTTCCAGCTACTCGGGAGGCTGAGGCAGGAGAATGGTGTGAACCCAGGAGGTGGAGCTTGCAGTGAGCCAAGATTGCGCCACTGCACTCCAGCCTGGGCAACAGAGCGAGACTCCATCTCAAAGAAAACAATCTCATTAACAATAGCATCAAAAAATTAACTACTTAGGAATACATTTAAATAAGAAAGTAAAATTTCTATATACCAAAAACTACAAAACACTGATAAAAGAATTTGAAGAAGACACATATCTCTATTACTCACTGTGGTCTAAAGATATAACGCAACCCCCATCAAAATTTCAATGGCATTTTTCAAAGAAATGCAAAAAAGCAATTCTAAAATTTGTATGCAACAGACCCCAGTGAAAACATCCTTGAGCAAAAAATCAAAAGTGGAAGCATCACATTACCTTATTCCAAACTAAATTATAAAGCTATAGTAATCAAAATAGTATGGTACTGGCATAAAAACAGACATGTAGACCAAGGGAACAGAATAGAGAGCACAGAAATAAATCCATGCATTTGGATTTATTTCTGTGCTGTGGCCTTCTTCTCACAGCTCCAGTAGGCAGTACCCCAGTGGGGACTCTGTGTGGGGGCTTCAACCCCACATTTCCCTTCTGCACTGTCCTAGCAGAGGTTTTCCATGAGGGCCCCATCCCTGCAGCAAAATTCTGCCTGGACATCTAGGTGTTTCCCTACGTCCTCTGAAATCTAGGCAGAGGTTCTCAAACCTCAGTTCTTTACTTCTGTGCACCCATAGGCTCAACACCATGTGAAACTGCCAAAGTTTGGGATTTTCACCCTCTGAAGCCACAGTCCAAGATGTACCTTGGCCCCTTTTAGCCATGGCTAGAGTGGCTGGGATGCAAGACATCAAGTCCCTAGGTGGCACAGAGCAGGGGGCCCATGAATCCAGCCCAGGAAACCATTTTTTCCTTTTAGGCCTCCTGGCCTGTGATGGAGGGGGCTGCCACAAAGGTCTCTGACAGGTCCTGGAGATATTTTCCCTATTGTCTTGGGGATGAACATTTTAGCTCCTTGTTACTTATGCAAATTTCTGCAGCTGGCTTGAATTTCTCCTCAGAAAATTGGTTTTTATTTTCTATCACATTGCCTGGCTGCAAATTTTCCAAAGTTTTATGCTGTTTCCTTTTAAAACTGAATGCTTTTAACAGCACCCAAGTCACCTCTTGAATGCTTTGCTGCTTAGAAATTTATTCTGCCAGCTACCCTAAATCATCGCCCTCAAGTTCAAAGTTCCACAAATCTCTAGGGCAGGGGCAAAATGCCACCAGTCTCTTTGCTAAAACATAGCAAGATTTACCTTTACTCCAATTCCCAACAAGTTCCTCATCTCCATTTCAGACAACCTCAGCCTGAATTTCATTGTCCATATCATCATTAGCATTTTGGTCAAAGCTACTCAACAAGTCTCTAGGGAATTCCAAACTTTCTCATGTTTTTCTGTCTTTTTGTGAACCCTGCAAACTGTGCCAACCTCTGCCTGTTACCCAGTTCCAAAGTTGGTTCCACATTTTGGGATATCTTTATAGCAGCACCTCACTCTACCAGTACCAATTTACTGTATTCATCTGTTTTCACACTGCTGATAAAGACATACCAAAGACGGTGTGATTTATAAAGAAAAAGAGGTTTAATGGACTCACAGCTCGTCGTGGCTGGGGAGGCCTCACTCATGGTGGGAAGTCAAAAGCACATATTACACAGCAGCAGGCAAGACAGAATAAAAACCAAGTGAAAAAGGAAATCCTTTATAAAACAATCAGATCTTGTGAGGCTTATTTACTACCACGAGAACAGTGTGGGGAAAACTGCTCCCATGATTCAACTATCTCTTACTGGGTCCCCCCCATAACATGTGGGAATTATGGGAGCTACAATTCAAGATGAGATTTGGGTGGGGACACAGCCAAACCATATCAGACCTGGAGAGATACATTTCTAAAAGACATACGATTGACAATAGGTATATACAAGAAAAAGATGTTTACCATCACTAATCATCAGGAAAATGCACAATGAGATATCATCTCACATCTATTAGGATGGCTATTATAACAGTAAAAGGGTAACAAATGTTGCTGAGGATGTTGAGGAAAAGAAACTTTTGTGCTTAGTTGATAGTTGATGGGAATGTAAATTGGTACAGCCATTCTGTAATGGCTAGACAACAGTATGGAGTTTCCTCAAAAAATTAAAAATGGGACTCCTATATAATCCAGCAATCCCATATCTAGGTATATATCCAAAGTAAAGAAAATCACTATCTCTAAGAGATATATGTACTTACATGTTCATTGCAGTGTTATGTACACAGCCAAGATATGGAAACTACCTGTGTCCCTTGACAGATGAATGGATGTTTTAAATGTATTATACACACACACACACACACACACACACACACAGAGACACACACACATATGTAATGGAATATCATTTAGCCTTTAAAAATGAGAAAATGCTGCCATTTGTGACAACATGGATAAACCTGGAGTTTATTATGGTAAGTAAAATAAGCCATGAACACACACATACAAAACTCCTGCATGATTTCACTTACATGCTTACTAAAAAAATGCCAAACTCATGGTCACAGAGTAAAACAGTGCTTACCAGGGCCTGGAAGTTGGGGGAAAAGAAAAAATGTTTGTCAGAAGATACAAACTTTCAGTTATAAGATGAATAAGTTCTGGAGATCTAATGTACAGCATAGTGACTAAAGTGAATAATAATGTATACTTGAAATTTGCTGAAAGAGTAGATCTCAAGTGTTCTCCACCAAACAAACACAAGTAAAAAGGTAACCAAGTGAGGTGATGACTATGTTAGCTTGATTGTGGTCATCATCACTTCACAGTGTATATGTATATCAAAATATCACACCTTAACTATATACAATTTTTCTTTGTTAATCAATAAAACTGGCAAGAATATCTTTTATATGTTACCTTGACTCCATTTCTTCTTATTTTGTCAAAATAGATAGTCCTCACTGTTTGCATAAGTTTAGAAATTTGTGCTACATCCCGAAGCCAGTAGTGGGGTAGGGTGAACTAAGTTACTGATTCTTTAGGAACCTTAGGGTGTGAGGTGGGACTGGAGTTCAAGGCCTAGGAGCTGAGTCTGGTCTTGAGCGGCCTCTTTTTTGTTTGTTTGTTTTATTTTGTTTTGAGATGAGGTCTCACTTTGTTGCCCAGGCTGCAGTGCAGTGGCACGATCTGGGCTCACTGCAACCTCTGCCTTCCAGGCTCAAGCAATCCTCCTATCTCAGCCTCCCAAGTAAGTGGAACCAAGGGCATGTGCCACTATGCCTAGCTAATTTTTTCGTATCTTTGTTGTAGATGGAGTTTTGCCTTCCTGCCCAGGCTGGTCCTGAACTCCTGAGCTCAGGCGGTCCACCCACCTCGGCCTCCCATAATGCTGGGGTTACAGGTATGAGCCACCACGCCTGGCCATGAGCAGCCTCTTCTGATATCCCTAGTGTGCTCTGTACACATTTTCTTTATCTGAATGTGCCTTTCCTTTCTCCTCCATTCCACTCCAGAACCGTGGATACTCAAGTCTATCCTGAACCATGTAGAGGAGGAGCTTTGAGTGCTATATGAAATTCACTTATGATATCATTCTACATTCCTTCACAGAAGTAACTCAGGGTTCACTTATGGATTCACATGGTAAATTTGTCTTACTGCTCCAAGTGGGCTTAAAGTAACTTTCTTCTTGTCGGTCATAATGTTTGTGTACAACTGTAATGGGAATTTGAGTTTGTATCACTAGCGTCATGAGCGTGCATGTTTGTGAGCACACCTGTGCATCTGCTATTTCTTCTATTGGTCTACAGACTTTTCCTTCTTTAGGATATTATCAACTTGAATTCAAATTTTTATCAAAAATTGGACCTAGCTCTTTTTATTCATATTTTCCTGCTACATTTTTTCCACTAATTTATTTTCAATAGGTTATATTGTGTGTTTTTTGACACTTAAAAATTTTACCTGACAATCTTAAACTTTCATTTATGTAATTATTGTTCTATTATGACTTATTTCTGTCATCTCATTTTATAATTTTTCATACTTTCTTTACTGTTTCTTTTTTCCTATTTGTACCTCTCACTCTATAGATCAAATCTTTTTCCATTTGTTTGAAATCTGGAAATTTTTAACATTGTAATGGTGGTTATATCATTATTTATGTTAATTTTCTCAATTTCCTACATGTTTCAAAATTAATATCATCTCAGCAAACCAAGTAAGTACTCTAGCCTCCTCTTGCCACCTCTGGTTTTGCTTTCTCCGTTACGACAGCCCTTTGTTGAAGGGGGTGCTTTCTGAAATTTACTCGGGGTTGTCTTCAATGTTATGTTTTCATGTATTTTTTAGGATATGATAAACACCACTACCATTGATTCTTGAACCCTCAATTCTAACACCACGGTGTATTTCTCTTCTTACTGGAGTATGTCCTCTAGGCATTTTCTAAGGGATTTGTTTGAAATAAAACTTTTGAGGCCTTATTTTATAATGTCTTTTTCTGTGCTTTCATATTTAAAAGATTTTGGCTGCAAACAATTCAAGGATTAAAATTTGTTTCCTTTTAATCCTTGAAAAATATTACTCCATTTTATTCTTGTCTCCAGCATTGCTGTTGGAAAGGCTGATGCCAATCAAAACCAATTTTTCCCTAGAGGATGATCTGTCATCTCATCATTTTGACAGGATGTTACAAAACAAAGGAGTCTTCAATGTTCTGAGTATAAATCATTTTGCAATTATAAACTTAAGTTAAATATTAATGCATATAAAAATAATTAAAACCTTCTTGAGACATGCAAGTGAACAGGAAAATTAACTATCTTGCATTCATTCAGGAAGAAAAGGTGCAAAAGAAATTTAATAAAAGAGATGGTCATTAGATGCAAGTGTGGTTGACTGTAGGGATGCAATGCTGACAAGTGGCAGCAGGCCTGTCAAGCTGTCTGTCCCAATTCAATTCCTTCATAAAGAGAAGAAGAATAATTAGGCTACCTTGATGATGTGCTGAAAAAAGGTGCTATGTTTCCTTTTTAATCATTCAAAACAAAGATAAGTAAAATTCCTGGGAAATAAGAAATAATGCATCATAAATGTATGCAAATTGAAGAAAATACTATATTTTTATGAATTTAAAATGTCAGCTATTGTAGATTGTTATGTCTTTTCAGAAGTGCTTTAAAATTGATGGCACATAGTGAAAAAATGACATAATTTCAAACAATTAATGGAAAAACATTAATCCGTCTTCTTGAATCTTGGAAACAGGATTCTTTTGGGAGGCTTCAGTGTATCTGTGTTATCATTTCATTGCCTTCACAAAATCAAATTACACCACCTGTGACTGTGGTTTGAAAAAAAAAAGAAAACCTAATAATGATGCTGTCAATTCACTTGAGATTCCATGATCAAAATTAACCTATGAACAAAGCACAGACTTTATTATAATTACAAAATAGAATGTGATTTACATAAAATGTGAAAATTCAAGCATAGAACCATATTTGATACAAGTCTAAAGCTATGACAGGGACTGTTGGAGGGGAGGGAAATTGTATACTAATCTCCACATCCTACTGAGCCAATCAGTGGTGTTCACATTGGATGGACCATATATTTAAACAGTATATTATTTAAGCAAAGAATTAAGCACTGTAAGTATATTATTTAGAGGAAGCAGCTTTTTAAAAATCCCTTAAAATTATAGATTAAAGACTAAATTGGAAATACAGTTTTAGAAGAAGAAAGTGGGGTAAATGGGCCGGGTGCGGTAGCTCACGCCTGTAATCCCAGCACTTTGGGAGGCCAAGGTGGGCGGATCACGAGGTCAGGAAATCGAGACCATCCTGGCTAATATGGTGAAATCCCATCTCTATTAAAAATACAAAAAGTTAGCAGGGCATGGTGGTGGGTGCCACTGGGGAGGCTGAGGCAGGAGAATGGTGTGAACCCAGGAGGCGGAGCTTGCAGTGAGCCAAGATCGTTCCTCTCCCGCCTGGGCGACAGAGCAAGACTCCGTCTCAAAAAAAAAAAAAAAAAAAAAGAAAGAAAACAAAAGAAACTAGGGTATATGAGCTATATTCTCTATCATTCATAAAAAGTCAAAGGATATTACTTAAAATTGATAAAACAAATTAGGTGATTATATACTATTATTTACAGTTCAAGAGAATAGCATATAGTAAAAAAAAAAAAAAAAAAAAAGTATGATAAACCTTGCCTAACTCTGCAAAAGAGGACCAAGGTCTGTGGAAGGAAAAAAAAATTCCTGGTTTCCACTGATTTTTTGCCCATCAAACTGTTTGAATGATTTTTCATGCACATGTGTTGCTTTAATTTAAAAATGTTCTTATTCACGGATGCCCTTGAATTACATGTAAAATTAGGTTTCCTTTAGTCAATGGTGTATGAAAAGTAATCAATTCATCTAATTGAACTTAGAGATTAATAAATTATAATTTGGGGGAGAACACAAATATACCCATTAAAAACAACCAGAACATAACAGTTGGCTCTATATTCTGCTTATCTAGGAAGTGGAATTCTTAAAATTAAAAAAATAATAAGGAGTTTCACATTTTCTAAGAAACAGTAGGAATAAAAATGCAAGTGTTTCTCTTGGATAAAGCTCTTATAATCACTAGTAGAGTAAAGTCAATCTAGATTAAAATTTATATTTTCAACTTTATAGTATGACCAATATTGCCATCAAAATATTCAGGCACAGAATGTTTTAAAGTAGTGATTTTATTGTTTCTCAACATCCTCTTTCCTTCTATGATTGGCATCACAAATCATGGTTAGGGCATCTTATCAAAGAATTATACTTGTAGTTTTTGAGTGAAAAGAAAGGGAGAAATTTTATTCACGCCTTTACCTTATTAATAATGCGTAACTTGTGATGGCCACTATCAATAGAACTATCATCAGATTTGAAGAGCACTGTTTGTCTCCTTTAATATGGAGAAATACCACAAATAAGTGGGAAATAATTTAATGACTGCAGCCCTTCATTTTTAATCATATAGTTGAGTGATATTTTAAGTCTTATGAGAACAAACATTTGAACAAAAATAGCCAATTCTCTGTTTCATAATTTCATACATTTGTGTTAAAAGGTTTAGACAATAAAGTTAATTTGAAATGCATTACAAATAACTGAGTAATTAGCAATCATTAAGTTTTTTTAAATAACTGTTTAGATAACTTAGTAATTAGCAATCATTAAGTTCATTTTTAAATAACTGTTTAGTCCACAAAGGGTAAGAAATATATTTTAGGGAGAGGGCATTCCGAAATCTGTCTCAGAAACATTCAATCTCAAATATCTTTCAATGAAGCAGAAAAGCAAATATATGTTTAGATAATTTAGGTTAAAAAAGGTAAATTTTTGTTGCCTGCTTAACTTTTATGAAACAGATATTTTCATTCAAGTCCAGCGTATATTTTGCTATGACTTCCACATCCTTTCCTCAGAGACTATTTACCTAAACATTAGGGTACCAAAGGAACTAGGAAACAAAAACCTATTAGAGAGAGAAATTTTAAGTGAGGCGCACATTCTGATGATATTAATTTGTTTTTGACATTCTATTAATATTCTGGGAACACTAAGAAAATAAAATCCAAAGGGGCAAGCAGGTGTCATTGTCTCAGTGTGGGCCCTCTTTTGTCATCCTCTGTAAGGTCGCAGTCATCAAAGACCGTGACCCAAGAAGAAAGTGAAACGGGAACAAATGAGCATTTCCCGAAATACAAACAGTACAGTCCTTGAGAAAGAATCCTTCAAGGCCTTAGATTTCTTTAAACATTTTTAGATAAATAGCCTGGGCTATGCACAACAAAATGAAATGGTGATAATGAACAGGATAGCGAAGTTTTGTGCTAACTCTCATAAATGACAAGAGTTGATTAACGCTTAGGATAGTGTGAAAGAAGAATTGAATGAAAAATGCAAATTGAAAGAAAAAATATCCAGACAGACCCTTTCCTAAAGCATGCATCATAAAATATTTAAAAGCATCTGCTTTAATGCATGGGTTGAGTCAAAGTAAGGACAATTTTCAGATATCTAGAAGCGCAAAAAAGTTTGAATCCAGAGCTGTGAGTGCCTCATTTGGCATTTGCCCTGGGGTGTCTCCCAGTAACTATTGGCCCAGACCCATGAGCACCTAATTCAGGAGACAGAGGCTGATGTCCATGTAGAGAGGAATATAGGCTAAAATGCCTTCTGCATAAATCTAGGATTTCTAAAGAGAAGCATGCTAAGTGCCTGGGCTAGGAAAATCCCACCCCATAAGAAGAAAGTGAAAATATATGCTTGTCTTGGTCCCAATAGGGTAGACAAAAAAATGAAAAATTAAAAAGTATGGTAATTTCTAAATACAAGACAATAGCCATACTGGTTCGGGTTTGAATTCACACTATCTACGGGCCTGACAAATACCAGGGTGGAAACTAGCCTCTGGTAGCGACAGGTGAGGCTAGCTGGACTTCCTGGGTGGGGCGCTGACTTGGGGAACTTTCCTGTCTTACAAGAGGATTGTAAAACACACCAATCGGGAACTTTCCTATCTTACAAGAGGTTTGCAAAATGCACCAATAAGCAGGATTCTAAAAGTAGCCAATCGCATGGAGGGTTGAATAAAGGGCAGTCTGGTAGGACAGAAACAAAACATGGGAGGGGACAAATAAGGGGGTAAAAGCTGTCCCTCTGCCCCCCAACCCCTGCCAACCCAGCAGCAGCAGCAACCTGCTTGGGTGCCCTTCCACGTTGTGGAAGCTTTGTTCTTTAGCTCTTCCCAATAAACCTTGCTGTTGCTCACTCTTTGGGTCCATGCCATCTTTCATAGCTGCAACACTCACCGTGAAGGTCCGCTTGCTACTGCTCACTCTTTAGATCCGTGCCATCTTCAAGAGCTGTAATACAGTGAAGGGCCACGGCTTCGTTTTTCAAGTCAGTGAGACCACGAACCCACTAGAAGGAACTGACTCCGGCACAGTAGACCTGGAAGCTAATTAATCTGAGTACAGTCATAAAGATAAATATATTTTTCACACATACTTGTAAACATATTTTGTAACACAGCTTTTACTGTAGTTAAGTGAAGATAGTAAATTTTACAATAAGCATCGCTGGGACGCTGATCTCCATAAGGGAAAAAAATGAAATTGAAACTTAATCCTAGAGACCAAACATAGAAATATATTTTAATGGGTAAAGACAGCTTCTCAACATTTTTAGAAAAAACTGGGGAGCATCTCTTTTATGTTGAAATAGGGAAGAAGAACAAACTGCAAGAGGAAAAATTAACTTGATCACATAAAGATTTAAGACTTCTATTTATTGAAGGATACTGCAATGTGAAAAAAACGCAAAACTTGGCAGAAATATTTGCAACACATCTTACCTAGAAGGGTTTGGTATCCAGAATACATAAACGCCCCCTATAAATCAGTGAAAAAGAACACCTCTATTAAGAAGTTAGCACAGGCCGGGCGCGGTGGCTCAAGCCTGTAATCCCAGCACTTTGGGAGGCCGAGACGGGCGGATCACGAGGTCAGGCGATCGAGACCATCCTGGCTAACACGATGAAACCCCGTCTGTACTAAAAGATACAAAAAACTAGCCGGGCGAGGTGGCGGGCGCCTGTAGTCCCAGCTACTCGGGAGGCTGAGGCAGGAGAATGGCGGGAACCCGGGAGGCGGAGCTTGCAGTGAGCTGAGATCCGGCCACTGCCCTCCAGCCGGGGAAAAAGAGAAACCCCCTCTCCAAAAAAAAAAAAAAAAAAAAAAGAAGTTAGCACAAATAGCACATAGCATGTGAAAAAGTGAGCAACCTCATAAGAATCATGAAAATGAAAATTAACAATTAGATGCCCTTTCACACATATTGACATTTGTGTGTGTGTGTGTGTGTGTTTTTTTTTTTTTTTTGAAGTTCTGAAACGTGTCGTATTGGCAAGGATAAAGAACCATAGAAGTATTCATCCCATGCAAGTAGGACAGCCATTTGGAAAACAAATATTAGCTCATACCTATGACCCAATGGCTTCACTACAACCTAGTGCAACCTAGTCAGCCTGATATATGCCCCAGAAAAATTATTGCATTAGTTTGACTAGAGACATATCCAAATGTTCACAGTTTTAAAAACCTGGAAACAATGCAATTATCTCTCAATATGGGTAGATAGTGGAATTGGTAACTAAATGATCATATATTCCAATAATAGAGTATCTCATAGCACTAAGAGTGAACGAACTGCAGCTATTCACATTCTCAAATATAGCACTGCAGTGAGATGCCACTGCACGCATATTAGAATGGCAGAAATCCAGATCCCTGACAACACCAAATGCTGGTAAGGATGTGAAGCAACAGGAACTCTCATTCAGTGCTGATGGAAATACAAAATGGAGAATGGTTCTGTGACTTCTTGGAAAACTAAATCTACTCTTATTATATGACCCAGCAATCTTGTTTCTTGGTATATACCCAAAGGAGTTGAAAACTTATGTCCACACAGAAACCTGCACACAGATGTTTATGGAAGCTTTATTTATAATTGCAAAAACTTGGAGACAAGCAAGATTTACTTCAGTAGGTGAATGAATAAACAAATTGTATTACATCCAGACAATTGAATACCATTCAGTGATAAAAAACAACAACAACAACAAAAAAACGAGCTGTCAAGCCACGAAAAGACACAGAGGAAGCTTACATGCGTATTGCAGAGTGAAAGAAGCCAATATAAAAAGGCAACATACTATCACTTCCAACTATATGACCTTCTGAAAAAGGTAAAACTATAGAGGTAGAAAAACAAAACAAAACAAAACAAAACAAAAACAGTGGTTTCCAGGGGAAAGAGACGGATGAATAACCAGAGCACAGGGGATGCTTAGGGCAGTGAAAGCACGTGTATGATATTTTAATAGTGAATACTTGTCATCGTAAATTTGTCCAAGCCCGAATGTGAACTTTAATGCAAACTATAAGATGTATCATGTAGGTTCACTAATTGTAATAAATGCACCACTATGGTGGGGGATGTTTATTATGGGGGAGGCTATGCATGTGTCAGGGGCAGGAAATATATGGGAAATCTATACCTTCTGCTCAGTTTTGCTGTGAATTTTAAACTGCTCTAAAAAATGTGTGTCTATGTGTGTGTGTATATATATATGCATATACATGTTTGTGTGTATGCATAGCTGATCATAAGAAACAATACCTAGTTTCACTTATTAAAAAAGTCAAACATGCAAAACTAAACAATATACGGTCTATAATGACAAGCAATGGAATGATTAACAGGAAGTTAGGGATAGTGTTTACCTCTTGTGGAAAGAGTGAGTGGCATTGAAGAACGGCAATGGGAGTTTCTAAGATACTGGAAATATTCTATTTCATAACCTGAAGGTAGGACACATATGCTCATTTTATATTCTTCTTAAGCTGTACATACATACTTTTATATTTATGATCGATTTCATTAAGTAATAAGACAACTATATATATGCATTTGTAAATAAGTGAGATTAACAAATTTTTAGATACATATAACTGATCAAAATTGACTCAAATACAGAAAATCTGGATGGAAATCATACCATTAAAGTAATTGAGTTGATAATTAATAATTCTACAAAGAAAACATGATGCCCAGATGATGTCACAAGTAGTTCCAATGTTACACTAATTATCTGCAATGGGAGAAAAAGAGGCCATTCTTTAATTCATATGAGACTAGGATAACCTTACTATGGTGTACCTCATCCATGCACATGGAGACAAATATTGTAAACAAAATGCTAGGAAGTATACCAGCAATGTATAAAAACCATGAACAAGCTCGGTTAGTAATGCAAATTTAGTTTGATGTTACAAAATCTACTGAAGTTATCTCCTTATCAACAAATTAAAGACAAAAATTATATGATAGACTCAAAAGGCCTATAAAATTATTTTACAAAAATTAAATTATTCATGATATTTCCACCTATGAATAAAGGGTAACTTCCTTAACCTGATAAAAGAAGTCAACAAATAACCTACAGCACCTATCATATCGTGTGGCTAAAAATATTGAAATCACTCCTTTTAAAATCAAGAAAAAGACAAGAGTACCATTGTCACTAAACTGCTTCCAAAGCTTATATGGAAGAGAAAAGGGCCTAGTATAACTAAGACAATCCCATAGAAGAATAAAGTGTGCAAAGGTGGGAGGTGGAGCTTATGTGAGTCTATCATGTACCAGATTTACTGTGAAGTTATAATTATGACAGCACCAATTGCTATTGTGAAAGCCTATGCTTGTGTAAAATCTTGATTTATGCCCTAGCTAACATTACAGAATAGTCAGAAAGGGTCTATATAATCCATTGTATGAGCAATTGGTGTCCATATGGGAAAGTATCAGAATGGGTCTCTATCCCCAAAATGGATCCCTATCACACAAAGGCCAGATCTAAATGGACAAATGACTTAAATGTGAGATGCAAATATTTAAAAATCTTTTAGAAGAAAATATAGGAGGGTACCTTATTACATGCCACACCTACTACGTGTACTTTGTACAATGCAAGTGTTGTATATGAGTATAGTATGTAACCGTAGGTGCCTCTAAACAGTATATACATGCTTACTACTTTATAGACATGAAACACTGGGAATGAGATCATGAGAGAAAACCCTAGGTCATTCTGGTTTCCAGACTTCTGTTCCTGCCCACCCCTGGTTCCAGCAATCCCTTTCCCATTCTCCTATCCAGATCCTCTGTTCCAAGCATAGCCACTTACAGCAGCTCAAGCCTGCAGCACCCACGGAGAAGCACTCTTCCCGCTACTGCTGGGCTGTCATGTCCCCTTTCTTTTCTTTCTGAAAAACAGTTTTCTCTGCCTGTGACGCCTCATGTTTCACTCTCTCTAAAGCACACAGAAGCCCGGTTCCCTCCTCTGCTTTATGAAACCTGTTGCTGTGAGTTCCACCAGTGACCCTGCATGACAGATTCGGAGGTTTGCTCCCTTTTGCATAGCGTAAAATGTTTACCTGGTGACATACTTGATAAATACAACTTTATAATTGCTAAGCTATCTATATAGTCTATAACTGTTTTAAAAATTATTTATAGGCTGGGCAAGGTGGTTCACTCCTGTAATCCCAGCACTTTGGGACGCCAAGAGGGGAGGATCACAAGGTCAGGAGATCGAGACCATCATGGACAACATGGTGAAACTCCATCTATACTAAAAATACAAAAATTAGCTGGATGAGGCAGCACACACCTGTAATCCCAGCTACTCGGGAGGCTGAGGCAGGAGAATTGCTTGAACCTAGGAGGCAGAGATTGCAGTGAGCCGAGATCGTGCCACTGCACTCCAGCTTGATGACAGAGCAAGACTCCGTCCTTATCTCCCCCAAAAATACAAAGACAATGTCAGTTATGCCACGCATAGATCATTTTTATTCCATAAAACTGCTCTCCATATGTGTAATATGTTTCCAATTCACACATAGTTTTGATCAAAGATTAATCCATTGCATAGATATTTTTCTTAGTAATTAATAAAACTTGATTGGATTTCTCTAGCCAGATAAAACACTTTATACTAAGTGAATCAATCAAAGCTCTTTGTTGGAGTGAGATCTGAAAGCTTTCGCTCAAGCCGGCTGCCTCAGCTTCACGGCACCAGATAATGGAGGGAGAAGTGGAGGCTGACATGCAGCAAGAATTACCGTGTGTGTGTTGGAGAGATATTTTGTTTAATTCATTTACGAGACACTCGTGCCGCACTGCTACATGCCAAACAGCTGTTCTTGGTACTTTGTAAAAATCATCTCAAAGTTGAAAAGTTAATTATTGTAATGTGTCTTCAGTACTGCCAATCTCTGGGATTTGGAGCCAAAAAAAAAAGCGTTACCATCATGATTGAGAAATGGAGTCACTGGCAGTCATGGAGCAAACCACGATTCTGCACTTGGACACAGAATTCTTCCTGACAAGATCCTGGCTCCTAACTCTTCCTCCAAAACCGGGTCTGCAGCTCCCACACGAAAGTGCCGCTCCTTTCACCCCAAGTGTGCTCCAGTTGTTCCTTCTCCTTCTTCTCCTTCCTACCAGCTCTGTAAGGTCTCCTTCTCCTTCCTACCAGCTCTATAATGTCTCCATCACAATACTGAGGCCAGGGTCAATGGCACCTCTTTTTAGAAACTTTCTGAGAGCCCTGGAAAGTAATCTCTTCTTGTTCTTATTCCATGATTTCCAGCACCTTCTTTAAATCACTGATGATCATATGTGTTGTTGAGTTGTCTCCGTGTGCCTCTGACCTTTCTCCCAGATGGTGAGTTCTGGAAGCCAGGAAGCATTTTAGAAAAGGAATAGTTTTTAGTAATTTAGTTCACCTCTGTGCACACTTCTCATATGTTGGGGCTGCCCAGTGAGTACTTGCTGAGGGAAACTGGAGGGCGACTTGCAGGTCAGGTTCACTGAGCCTGAAAGTGAAGCAAATTAAGAGGGCAAAGTGCACAAAACTGGCTGAAATATATGACCACACTGGGGAAACAAACATCCCTGGCGTCTGTGGAGGCGGAACACAGTCGCTGAGGTCTGCGAATCAGCGGCGCCCACCTGGCCAAAGCATGCTCAGCATCGGGCTTCGTTCTCCCATGGTGCTTCCGTGGCGAGGAAGAAAAGCTAGACGTACTAACAGGGGCCAGCTGGAAACCACAGCTACATTATAGTATAGCTTTTCAGCTGGAATCCCGAAAGAACTCTGAGGTCATATAGAATGTGGCATTGTCAGATGGGGCCTGGGTGGGCCTGGTGTTAGAGGATCTGCCCAAGGTCACGGTCTGTGGTTGGGAGGGGAGGGTGTGAGTCCCCATCCCCTTATCTCTTTGTGCCATACTTTTTGCCCTGTACACACATGATCGTCCTCAACATCTTAAATAGGTTCTCCCACATAGCTAAAATTGTTATTGGGCATCTAAACTATGCCTAACTTAGCTGAATATTTGGCCTTTGCCTTTAAAGGATCTATAAGCTATTGGGATGAGACCAGAGACAAAAAGGAAGACCATAGATAACTCAAGCATAATCTGCCATCCAATAATTTCATGACATGCTTATGCTTGGAATAAAGTTGGCTGTTATCAGGAAACTGTCCCACCATCTGTTTGCATTTAGAGACCTCCATTGCTATGGCCTCCATTGTAATGGGCTGTCATTGGGTTTGAAAAAACTCTACATGTTGATTTTGATGGCAATAGAAGAGTCAACTGTGCAAGCCGGAGCAAGGTGCTCACCAAAGCTAGGCCTTTCCCCTCCCTCAGGAACTGGCAACAAGAGCAAGAGTTAGCTTCCTGAATGTTTGCATTTCAAACAGGCAGCTCTCAGGTCTTTGAGGAGACAATTCTGGGATGTAGATTTACACTTCAAAGGTGGAGAAAACATTTATAATTGCAAGCTTTCTAAGGTTCTAAGAGGGGATTCAGGGCTCTACCTGCCCATCACCAGGTTTTGCCTGAAACAAACGGTTAAATTCTCCTTGCAAGTGAGCTTTTTCAGGCAGTCATTTTAAGGAGGGCTGGGATCATCTGAGGGACACCCTTGTGCTGCTGGAAGCCTCGCTGGAGTTTGGTCCTGTCTTTGGACAGGGGTTTGCAAGGAGTAGTTAAGTACTGCGAGGCCTGCCTTCTCATGACCAAAGCTCACAAATGCCCATTTCTTTCTTTCTTTCTTTTTAATATTTAAAATCTTTGTGTCTCTTAACACCTCTTGGAAATTTCCATCCCTTTCGAACTATGTTCCAGTAAACAAAACAAAGTGTGGCCCGGCAGCTCAGGGGAGTCTCTGGGTGAAGGGGAGATGAGCACACAAATGTTGAGAGTTTGAGAACCCCTGGCCTTGATCTTTATAATAGTTGGTCAAGTGGTCATCAGTGAAATCCACACGGATTCCCTGAGAGTGTACAGCTTTGGCATGACGGTTGTAATCTGAAGGAGAAAGTAGAAGTTTACATATGAGTACTGAGGAAGCTTGAGACAAAGTCTTTCTCTGTCACCCAGGCTGGAGTGCAGTGGGGCCATCTTGGCTCACAGCAACCTCCGCGATTCTCCTGCCTCAGCCTCCCGAGTCGCTGGGATTACAGGCGCCTGCCACCACGTCCAGCTAATTATTTTTTTCTTTAAAAAGTACAAGTAGCATTTTACTTTTACTTTTGCAAAAAGTAAAGAAATGGTGTTTTCTTGCTAAAATTAAACTGAAATAAATTTTGGATTGTAGAATATTCGTTAAAAACTCAAGTTTCAATTTAGTTCAAATCCATCTAGTGCTGTAAGTGTGGCTGTTGGCAGATCTCTTTTTATTTATTTATTTTTATTTATTAATTTATATTATTAATAACTAATTTTAAAATTATTATTCATGAGCCCTTTCCCATGACAGCTTCTTGGAAATTTACTTCCCATTAACCTAGTATTGTCTCTCAGGCATTCTTATTAAAGTTCTTCCTCTCATTATTCCCTTCTTCACCACCATTCCTAGGTTAGTTACAGAGAACTAATTTAATGACCCATTTACTCTGAAGGCAGGCACTAGAATTGAACTTTTTTCTGAGGCCTTAAGGGATCTCACCTCCTTAAATCTCTGTTTTCCTATTCCTACTTTAGATATTATTGAGACATTATGTTTTCTTTCTCTACCTTCAGATAGTTTACCTTCATTATCAACAGGTCCAGATCTGCCTAAGCCCTCGGACAAGCCTGCAAACAATCATCGAATCAACATTTGACTAATACCTTGCAGATGATCCCAGGCACCACTGTCTTAACCTGTGAAAACTGCAAATTCTTGGCACAAACAGTTTCTTCTGCACGCCCCTCCTCCTCATACATACACTGAGAGACTTGGCCAAATTCCAACACAGCCTCTATCAGCTCAGAGCCATGCCCCTAGGAAGCCCCAGCCCCCTCTAAAACACCTGCCTGGGAACATTCAATTCTGCCCAAAGAATTTACTGTTTGTCCCACCCAAAACCTGACTATAGGCCCCTGACCTCCCATTTCTAAGAGCCTTAACTTTAGAAAACCGGCAGTGACCGGGCGTGGTGGCTCACGCCTGTTATCCCAGCACTTTTGGAGGCTGAGAAGGGTGGATCACGAGGTCAAGAGATCGAGATCATTTTGGCCAACATGGTGAAACCCGATCTCTACTAAAAATACAAAAATTATCTGGGCCTGGTGGCAAACACATGTAGTCCCAGCTACTCAGGAGGCTGAGGCAGGAGAATCACTTGAACCTGGGAGGCAGAGGTTGCGGTGAGCCGAGATCGCACCATTGCACTCCAGTCTGGCAACAGGGTGAGATTCCATCTGGAAAAAAAAGAAAAAAGAAAACCTGCAGTTATAAACCTTTTATCTGATCCTTTAAATCTCCTACAATATGGAAATGTCTTTCTGAAAGACTTGGGAGCCATCTCTTTGAACTATAATGATCAAGAAGGATACAGGATTGTCTCCTGGTCTCCGTCTCTGCGTAAGAGCCTAGCTTTGATAAGCACAATTAACAAATGCAGATGGCCTCATCACATTGACCACCCTCTCCCCAAACATCAGTCCATGCTTTTCCTTCAGCACACTCCAACATTCGCAAAGCCTCTTGCTTTTTGTTTCGGTGCAATTGAGGCTTTCTAACGTACTATAAATTGATATGTCTACTCGATTAGAAGACAGAAATTAATCACTGGATTTCATTATCAGGCTGACTTTCAGGATTAAAAGCAGCCTGTGGTTACAGCTGCAACATCTTTCTGTTTCTAAGAAAAACAGGAGAGGTTTGTCTTTGGCCCCTTTGGACCTCACTGATTAACAGAAAAGAGAGAATTGATCAGTTTTGGATGATACAGCACAACTCAGTTTCAAGTTCCAGGCAAAGAAAGCAATGGTTATTTTTCACTCCAGAAAGGGAATCATTCTTTGGGGCCACAAAAGAGAAGATTTGAAGAATAAGGAGGGACATCTAGAAGGTGGCTGAGTGTGCTTTATCGGGTTAAATTAAGCTATTTTGTTGCTGTTGTTGTTATTGTTCAAATAGCTTCTCCACACAGTACATTTCATATCTAAAGTGCTGTTCCCTCTCCCATCATTTTATTACAAATGCAATATCTGGCTGAGAACCTCTTTCTTGCCCTCCTTCTTACTGGTTAAGAACACAGACAGTCCTCTCTTTGCACGGCAGTGCAGGGCCATAAAAATCACTATGTAAACTGAACATCTGTAAAGTGACCTAAATAATCCATGTGAAACTTTGACTGTTCTGTGTCATTTAAAAGTTCTGGTCAAAACATTAAAAATCTCTTACTGTTGGTTATAAATGTATAAAGAAATCAAACATAGTGAAATTAGTACTTTTTTTTTTTTTGAGATGGAATCTTGCTCTGTCACCCAGGCTGGAGTGCAGTGGCATGATCTTGGCTCACTGTAACTTCCACTTCCTGGGTTCAAGCGATTCTCCTGCCTCAGCCTTCTGAGTAGCTGGGACTATAGGCACCCACCACCATGCCTGGCTAATTTTTTGTATTTTTAGTAGAGACGGGGTTTTACCGTGTTAGCCAGGATGGTCTTGATCTGACCTCGTGATCCGCCCATCTCAGCCTCCCAAAGTGCTGGGATTACAGGATTGAGCCACCGTGCCTGGCCAGTACTTAGTTTTTACACTGTAATTTAAAACATTAAACAATAGCCAATTAAAGTGTTTTATTTCTTTATAGAAGTGTATCAAGCCCAGTTTGAATAGTGCTTGCCTGCTTCTTGTCGTATAGCTTATGATAAGGAGCCAGCAGTGTTTCTATGCCTTGGTGAATTGTCGTGCTGTTTTCGGAACAGCATCTAACATTGTCAGTGTCATGAAATATCTACAAGACTTCCTTTAATATGAAGTTTGTGGCTGTCTTTGCTGGCGTCACTTCCTCTGGGGCTTCTTCATCCTTTTCATCACAATTACGTTCCTCATTTATGTCAAAACACTGCGTTGTGCCAAGTTCCCCTTCTGCATTTCCTGTGGAGCCAATTTTATTATTCCATTTACATTGTATTTGAATTCCACTTCCAGTGTTATCACAGTTTTTATTTCTTTGCTGCACATCAATGGTTGTTGACCAATTTTTTCTTCTGATTATTCATATTTATAAATGTCACATGGGTTTCTCACTGGGAGACAAGGAATCGAGATGATTGCAGACTTTGCTGGCTGTGTGCAAACTAGCAGATGCACAGTGATCAGTCACTGACAGGCTTTGAAAGAAGTGAATTGTGTCTCCCCAAAAAAGATATGTTTGAAATCCTAATGCCCAATATCTCAAAACAATATGAGCTTATTTGGAAACAGCATATTTACAGAGGTTCTCAAGTTAAAATGAGGTCATTAGGGTGGGCCCTAATCCAACAGACTAACTGGTGTCTTACAGTAAAGGAGAATTTGGATACAGCTCCAGACACACACAGAAAAAAGATGATGTGAAGACGCACAGAGAAAATGGAGTGACCTATCTGTAGTTCGAACAACACCGAGGATGGCTGGCAAACCCAAACAGGAAGGAGAGTGGAAGAAGGATTCTCCCCTAGAGCCAGCAGAGAGTATGAACCTGCCAGCACATTGAGTTTTGACTTCCAGCCTCCAGAACTATGAGCCGATACATTTCTGTTGTTTTAAGCGACCGGGTTTTTCGTGCTTTGTTGCAGCATCCCCAGAAGATTAATAGTCACTGATCATGACGCTTGTCTGTTATTTACTTACATGGGAATCTGTGGAATTAAGAGCTAGGAACGAAGTTCGTATTTTGTACAGTTGCTCACAGTTAGCATTTTGTGGTAACTGAAATTGTAACCATGTTGTTGAGAGACTCGTGCTATTTAACTAAACTATGTTAATTAAACTTATGCATATTAAAATGTGCAAAGCCAGGACTGTTTTTACTTAGTTCAGGTATTTACAGGGAAAGAATGTTTGCCTGTTTTCAGGGCCTTAGAGCATGCCCTGTGCCAGCAGGCCCCTTCCACAGCTACTTAACATCTCATCTTACCAGCCACCTCTCAACTCAGATGACCAGCAAGGCGATCTTTGACTATCAGAATGAAGTAGCCCGTCTCCGCTTTTGACTACGTTTACTTGCTTTATTGTCTTTATAGCATTTTTATTTACTAAATTAATAGTTTTTCATTACTTGATTCTTTTCTTGATTCAGTATTTCTAAAATATGCAGATTAGAATTCCAGTGAGAAACCAAATTGACTAACATTAAAAAGTGTGGCAGTTCCAGGCAAATATTAAGTATTATTGAGAATATAGATCTACGAGAACCTTTAACTTCTCATGGGAGCGTAAATTGGAAAACAGTTCATTTTAACTTAGTAAAATTGACAGTGTACAAATCTTTTGATACAATGATTTGAATGTTGGGTTTATACCTTAGAGAAAATCTTACTCTTATGTCCAGGGGACTCATACAAGAAAAGGACACCTACTTTTTGTAATAGAAAAAAAATGGATAATAACCTCAATCTAATAAAATGAAATGCTCATTATAGTATTATCCTGTGATGGAATACTCTAAATCAATGCACAGAAAGCACAGATGAACATATCATAAGAATGTATGTTACAAATTTAATATTGAACCAAAAAGCAATTTCAGAAAAATATATTCAATGTGATTCCATTTGTTGAAACTGAAAAATATGTAAAACAATAATGTTCACTGTCCTTTACTAATGCATTTATTTTGGCAAAATTATAAAGATAAGAAATGGGACTAATTAACAGGACAGTGTTAAGGACTCTAAAAATATGGGTAGTTTTTGATTCTTAGGCAGGTAATGTGTACATCAGTGTTCATTTTGTTATTTCTTACACTGTCTTCATGACTTACACATATTTTGCTAGTTTTAAAACATAAGATGTGATAATGATCCAAACAGACCAAAGAAAAAAATGAGTGTGTTTAAAAAAAAACACAGAGAATGAGGCCTGTCTGATAGAAAGCATAACAAAGCAAATAGAAAAACTCTCACGAATACTTGATCCAATAAAGCTAGGTTTGTGCTCCACAACACTTCAACATGTTAACGTGATTTTTGATGTTTGCTTTTTGCCACGGTGATTCTCAGTTGCCTCCCTCCTGTGTCTTTACAAGCTTAAATCAAGTGAAGGTACTTCTGACTTTTTCAAAAACTAAATCACAACATGAAGCTCTGCTTATTCTTTCACATATGCACGTATGTGACACTTTTCCATGATGCAACAGCAGCGGGTCTCTAGCCAAGCTATAGCAGCAGCTTTAAGAGGCAGAGGACCCTGAAACGAGGCTGAGAGAAAGAATGGTCCATAACTGACACCAGGCAAGCTGCTGTTGTAAGCAAAGAAAGGAGGCTCACAAAATCTATTTAGATTGGAAGGCACTCTAACCAGAGACTCACACTGAGACTCTATTAATAAAGAACCTCCAGGCCAGGCGCGGTGGCTCATGCCTATAATCCCAGCACTTTGGGAGGCCCAGGTGGGCGGATCACGAGGTCAGCAGATTGAGACCATTCTGGCTAACATTGTGAAAACCCATCTCTACTAAAAATACAAAAAAATTAGCCGGGCGTGGTGGCAGGTGCCTGTAATCCCAGCTACTCGGGAGGCTGAGGCAGGAGAATGGCGGGAACCCGGGAGGCGGAGCTTGCAGTGAACCGAGATCCCGCCACTGCACTCCAGCCTGGGCGAGAGTGAGACTCCGTCTCAAAAAAAAAAAACAAAAAAACAAATTGGCTGGGCACGGTGGCTCACACCTATAATCCCAGCACTTTGGGAGGCCGAGGTGGAGGGATCACGAGGTCAGGAGATCGAGACCATCCTGGCTACGGTGAAACCCAGTCTACTAAAAGTACAAAAAATTATCCGGGCGTGGTGGCGGCACCTGTAGTCCCAGCTACTTGGGACGCTGACGCAGGAGAATGGTGCGAACCCAGGAGGCAGAGCTTGCAGTGAGCGGAGATGGCGCCACTGCACTCCAGCCTGGGTGAGGGAGTGAGACTACGTCTCAAAAAAAAAATAAAAATAAAAAATAAAAAAAATAGCAGTCCTAACATGATTGTGAATCTATATTTAACGGTAAGTACACTTAGGTGTTTATGAGAGAATATTAAACTGTCATAAATTTACATTGATCGCTTAAGAGAATAAACATATTGGCACAAAACTCTTTGAACCATGAAGAGTCCACTTTATTCAGTATTTATGTGGAAATTCTTCTGGCATAATTTCATTCTATACTGCATTCTATACTGCTACAACAGGAAACTATAGGAACATAAGGACAAAATGCCAACATTTAACCACAGCCTTTCCTGGGAAACATGTTTAAATAGCCTTTAGAGACAAAGAAGAGTCTATTTAATTTATGGAATGAAAAAGAAATGTGACAACAAAGCATTTTGTAGTCATGGTTATCAGTCTTTGAAAAAGTTCTTAATAGGATTTGGGTTTATTTTAATTAATGAAAATAAAATACGAATAATTTATTGAACTATATTATAGCAGTGGGAACTTTTCATAAATTCTTCTCAAATAATTTTCACAAGCTAATCAAAAAAGATACAATTCTGTTTATTATAAAAAATGGGATTCAAGGTTTTGAGAGAACTTTAGTGTCTTGCTATTGTCTGTAAAGTCTCCCTCCAGACCATCTCATTTCCCTGAGTCACAGACTTTCCGAAATATCAAGTGCAAACAAGTGTGTTATCACTTCAGGGTCATTTTTGTTTGTTTGTTTTCTCCCTTTCTCTCTCTCATTTTTTGTATCCTTATATCCAGCACCAGTGTCTTTGAAAATTTGGACCAGAAGATGCATAACAAGTTGTTTTGCAGAAGTTCTTATCTGATATTCTTAGGGAGCTATCCTGCATGTAATCTTCATTTTTTTTTTTCTCTACCATCATGTAGGCATATTCAGTGTAGACTACCACAACCCTGGATACCGCTCTGCTTAGATTTACAATCTCTGCTTAGATTTGCCACTGCAGAAAGTGTAGTAGTTTCACTACATATGTAAAAGAGACTGCGTACTTGTTTCTAGCTTCCAGATTGCACATTTACAGTGTTTACAAAAGCAGTAACTACTCTTACCAGTAGCAGATGAATTACACACTCCTTCTCCTTCTATAATAAGAGTTACCTACCTTCTGGTCAAAGTGCTTCCTTAAGGCACTTTGAAGCTCATCTGCTGGCAGGCATGAAGCACACTGTTCCCCCGAGACTTCAGGAACTGGATCTACTCAAGGCAAAACAATCTCCGCTTCATTGTATTCAGAAATTCAGGCTTGCCATGAGGCTGTGTAGTTTTCTGAAACACAAAAGGTGGCAAATCTAAGAATCCTCCCAAACACGTATCTACCAGTTTTTGCTCCTTAAATAGGAATAGTATTTTCTCATATCCTTAGATTAAGCTGAGTTAAAAAGATGCCCCAAACACAGAGTCCCATTATTTGAAGCTTGAAGTTGTATAATTATAGCTTTATGCTTGCCCCATGAGAGAGGCATTCTCTAGCAATCCATTCAAGCAAGGATCGGTTTTCAGTTTAGATAAAACTACAAAGTGAATAAATTCACTTCTGACATTTAACTAATGCCTTTCTTTACTCTCTCCTACCCCTACACTCCACCCCTTACGGTATTTGCCTCCTCTCATTCTCCCCATCTCCAGCCCAAATCCAGATGACTTCTGCTATATTAAAGTTTGCTTTCAGGAAAAGATCTGAAATCTGTAAGGGATTTCATACTAAATATTGGCACACTTCAGTGGTAGAGCATTGATTTGCTGAAGTCTGGGGTTGATTTCCTAGTCCCTAAAATCACATTCTAACTGTGACTACCTGTTCTTTCTTTAAGTTTAACATAGATTTAGGGTGAGACTTATCTTTTTCTATAAATGAAAACATTTGGGAGAATGCTTTCTTTCATACATGAACACATGATATTTTATGTATTAGTGTTAATGTTTCCTATCAAATGTGTAATCAGAGGCTCTCTATAGAATCAATTTCAATAAAAGTTAAGCAACTTTTTGATGGAATAGCCATTGATTATAATTTTCTCCTCTTTTAACTTTTCAATTCTTGCCAATTAGCCAGTGATAAGAAACTGGAAAGAAAATGTCAGCTTGCTTACCATTTATTCACTTTTTTTTTAACCTCCTGTAGTTTGCAAGGATAAGATTTTAGGCTAGCTTATTGATTTCACAAACAAAATTTATAATGTTTTTATAAAGAATATTTCCCTTTGTATTTGAGCTCAACTTAATTCCCAGTTGGCCCTGAAATGTGAGAATTGTTTTCCTAAAATATTGATGGATGTCAGAAGGCCACAAGAAGTGAGACCTCATCGTTTTTGCTCTATGAGAACATCAATCTTTCTATTTCTGTGAAAAATAAGGAAAGGTAAGTGGACTCTGGCGATTTCCTGATGTTGAAGTTAATAAAAAGCTCCATTCAAAATTATGATATTCAGCACAATTAATCTTCCCTGTTAATATAAATAGAAGAAAGAGTAACCTATTTGACTTCAAAGCTCTGGTTTAATTTCTAGCAAGTATGATTACTTCAGTTCATAATTTAAAAAATAAAAGCTTTAGATTTCTATTCTAAGCCTTACTTTGTAAATCATTCATTAAAGAACATGAATGCACAAAACAAAATAAACTTTTTTTTTTTTATTTGGTAAGTGTTAATGTTCTAGGATGTGCCGGCCATTCTTTGTGGAGGTCCTCAGAACCACCCTCTACCCTTCCAGCCCCAGTGTCACCCTTCCTGCCCGAGTGTCACCCTGCTCCCCTCCCAGATGACTTCCAGTTGGTTTTGGCTAATGAGAGACACCCACAGAAAAAGGAAGGTTTCAGAAACCAGAGATCAAAAAGTTTCTTCCCTACTCACTCCTGTTTCCAGGCTCTGACAACAACTTGTTTTACTTCTATGACTACAGCTCCTGCAGACCTTTCTGTTCCTCGGCTGCTGCTTTCTGGGGATCTGGCAACAACCTTTCCTCCCTCTGCCCCTCCGCTGTCAGTGGTAAAGGCTTTCTGCTATTGCTTGTCTTTGGGTGCCACAACGTCACTAGGGGATCTCTTCACTTTTCTTTACAGCCTGTTGCTTTAAACTATCTGAGCGAATCATGCTTTCTTTCTGGACCTTGACTAATGCAGTAGTATATTTTTAAAATCTGATTAATATCATATTGCATTGCTTAGAAAAATATCATAAGAAAAATAATTCTTTGAGAAGTAGCATATTTGTGAAAGTAGATCTATTTAGGAATTAAAGTGCAATAGGTTGGCAGGCAAATGTGGTTATATTTTTGTATTCTCACTCTATTTTATAGAACTGAAAACTAAAATTCTAGCTTAGACTGGAATGCACATGGTATACTATAAAGAGAGAAAATTGCAGGATGAGAGTATAAAGTACAAGATAAAACCTTATTGAAACAAAATAAGCACAACTCCATGTACAGGTTGTATATGTTTATCTATAAGAAGAGCCAAGGCCAGATGTGATGGCTCATGCCTGTAATCTCAACACTTTGGGAGGCCAAGGCGGGTGGAGCTCAGGAAGTTCGAGACCAGCCTGGGCAACATGGAAAAATCCTGTCTCTACCAAAAATACAAAAACTTAGCCGGGTGTGGTCATACTCACCTGTTGTCCCAGTTTCTCAAGGGGCTGAGGCACAAGAATTGCTTGAACTTGGGAGGCAGAGGTTGCAGTGAGCCAAGATCACGCCACTGCACTCCAGTCTAGGTGACAGAGCGAGACTCTGTCTCAAAAAAAAAAAAAAAAAAAAAAGACCAAGAGCCAAAACAAGGATACACAAGGATACATACCAGCCTGTCAGCCTGTTACGTATCATTGGTTACCTTAGTGGGGTTGGGGTGATGGTAGTGGCAATTATTAACATTATCTTTATACAATTCTTTTTAAAATGTTTATTTTGTAATTCAAAATATTCAAGAACAAATTTCAAAGGAGTCTATCTTAACAAACATTTACATTCTTATAATCCAGATGCTAGTCATCAAACCCACCTCAGTATCATCATTTGTTCCAATATAAATATACTCACTTCCTAAATATGTGCTATTACAAAGTAGATCTTATTCCCTTCTTATTCTGGTTGAATCATGCAACCATTATCCAGATTGAAATAAAAAATATAATTGTATTTATTATCCATGTTAAGGTTAAACAGAAGGTAAGTAAGAAGTTTCAAAGTTTAAATCGCATTACCATGGAAAGTAGGGAAGAAAGGAAATAAAGCAGCAACATATAAAACATTTATATCTGTGATATTTAATATTTTTCTAGGACATCCAGTGTTCCAGTTACATCAGCCACCTCAGATTTATGCCTTCATTTGTCCAGTAAATGCGTAGTGTGTGATGATTGTGAAGGATGCTTCTCTACTAGACAAAGTAATTTCTAGAGCCTCACTACTCTTAGTCTACAAAGAGACTAAGTAGTCTCACTACTCTTAGTCTTCATTGCCAGCATTATCACCACAGCAAGTGCCTATGCTGATTTAAATAATAATTTTACCATGTAGCAGCAGTTATAGCCACATATAATGCATTTCAAGACACACATTTATGTCTAAGAACTTCAAGTCCCCTAACTAAAAAACCTAAGTAGAATAAACCTAAATAAGTTTTAAGTCAAAAGCAGGGGAATCAAAACAACAATTACAAGCTTCCTGTCTTAGAAGAAAATGCTGATGCTTATTGCTTTAACCATGTAAAATAGTGTATACATTTAGTAGACATGAACAATTTGGGACAAATTTTGAGTGTAGCTGTAAGTGTGTAAAACATATATTTCATGCATTGGGAATCATATTCATAAACATATTCCTCCAATGTTGTAAAAAATGCATTCACCCTTATTACACTAGTGATTTTACAGTTTAATGAAGCCAGTTTTTTAAAAAAAAATTGCAAATGTCTACCACCATAGAAGTTTCTCGGCCTTTCTCCACTAAGCCTAACACTCTGAACACTCAAGTTCACTTTTTTTTTTCTTGAGACAGAGTCTTGCTCTGTCGCCAGGCTGGAGTGCAGTTGCACGATGTCTGCTCACTGCAATCTCTGCCTCCCAGGTTCAAGCGATTCTCCTGCCTCAGCCTCCGAAGTAACTGGGACTATGGGCACGCGCCACCATGCCCGGCTAATTTTTTGTATTTTAGTAGAGACGGGGTTTCACCATGTTGGCCAGGATGGTCTGGAGCGCCTGACCTTGTGATCCGCCCCCCATGGCCTCCCATAGTGCTGGGATTACAGGCGTGAACCACCGCACCCGCCCAAGTTCACATTTTTCTTTTTTTTTTTTTTTTTTTTTTTTTTTTTTTTTTTTTGGG
>NC_037683.1:107656750-107716925 GCF_003255815.1 Theropithecus gelada | reverse complement strand
TGTCGCCCAGGCTGGAGTGCAGTGGCCGGATCTCAGCTCACTGCAAGCTCCACCTCCTGGGTTTACGCCATTCTCCTGCCTCAGCCTCCCGAGTAGCTGGGACTACAGGCGCCCGCCACCTCGCCCGGCTAAGTTTTTTTTTTTGTATTTTTTAGTAGAGACGGGGTTTCACCGTGTCAGCCAGGATGGTCTCGATCTCCTGACCTTGTGATCCGCCCGTCTCGGCCTCCCAAAGTGCTGGGATTACAGGCTTGAGCCACCGCGCCCGGCCAACATTTTTCAAGACTCCTTCTGATACCTGATAGATTGGTACAATGACAGATTGACATTTGTTGTTTTACTCTAGATTCAATCTAGAAAATGATTTCCATTTTCTCTCTTTCTATCTCACTGAAGGCAGCTGATCTGTCAATCAAAACTTTAGATTTATAATTTTTTCTGTAATAAAAGAGGTGCTATTTACAGAGTTCTTGTGCAAAAGTAGTTTAAGTGAACCCAATTAATAATTCAGGAATGACTTTGTAAGATTCTTCTTCTATTACATTTGAATTCATTTTAATGAAGAAAAAGCTTTTCAAAGCTGTCTTTCCAAAGGGAAGATTAATAAGCTATTTCTTTGAGATACCATCTAAAAAACTTAGTAACTTTTTTTTTTTTGGAACCTTGCGGTGGTGGTAATCTTTGCCGATACTGTGAATTTTAGAAGCAGAGGAAAAGAGAAAGAGAAAGACCCCCACAACCCTCCCTCCGCCTCCCCTCCTCCTCCCCTCCCCCGTCCCCTCCCTCCTCCCCCCCGTTCCCCCCCCCCCCCCCCTCCTCCTCCCCTCCTCTCCTCCTCCCCTCCTCTCCTCCTCCCCTCCTCTCCTCCTCCCCTTCTCTCCTCCTCCCCTTCTCTCCTCCTCCTCTCCAGAACACAGCAGGCGCGCAAGGAGTGCAGTGTTAGCCGCTGCTGGATTGAGCTCCTCATCCTACGCTTGCAGGGGTTGCTCCTTTGGACAGAAAACTGGAATAAAATGTAAATTTTAGACTTCCACCAAGGCCAGGACTAGGGTGAAGGGACTAACGCACTAGTCTCAGGTGCAACTGTTAAGTAACACTAATCTTGAATGAAATAGTTTTAAAATTGAATGTAATAGCAAAAAACAAAAACAACAACAACAACAAAAAAAAAACCCACGATAGAGAAAACATCAACTTTAAACAAACGCTTGCACTCAAACAACCCGGGCTCACTGGCCTCGCCTTGCACCTGGCCCGGTTTCCCAGCTTGGTTCTCCGCAAGACAGAATTCCTGGCAAAATCAAAGAGTGCGCGCGTCTGCCCGAGTACACGCGGAAGAGTTAGTTCTGCTCCATCTTCCCTATTCGAAATCAAACAGGACAGGGTTTCCTGGGTGCGGACACTGCGCTCAGTGACTAGCGGAGTGATAAATCCCGGCGTTCTCCACTTGCAGGCGGAGGCTGACGGCGCGGTCTTTGGTGCGAGTCCGTGCACCGCGGCCGCCCCGGCCCGGTGGGAGGGAGGGACGGAGGGAGGTACCCGTGTAACGGGAGGAGAGCGCCGGGGGAGCTGGGGCGCCTGTCCCGCTCGCCTCTTGATTCGCGTGGCCACCAGCCGCCTACACCTAGTGTCCGGGAAGCCTCCCACCTGCGGCCTCCGAGCCTGGGGCAGCACCGCGCCGCCCAGAGTGCTCAGAAAGCTGCCGCCTGAGTCCGCGGGGCCGACCTCCGAGACGCCGCTGGGGCGGGGCGGGGCTTGGCGGGAGGGTCTGCAGCGCTGAGGAGAGGCTGGGGGTTCTCCCCCGTGCCTGACGAAGAGAGTGAAAGAGACCTGAGGGGAGAGAACAGCGTCGGGGCCGCACGGGGGACTGGCGTGAGACCAGCATAGTCGCAGAGCGGCCATCGCCATGCCCGGGCCTCAGGGCGCCTGGGTGAAGTGAGCATGCCTCGGTAGCCTGGGTCTCGGTAGCCAGCACCTTGAGGTAGCACCTCAAGGTGTTGCTCCTTCTCCCCACTCAGACTTGGAGCCCCATAGGAGCTGGAAATCCACGTAAGTACAGCAAATGGTTTAAAACTTGCCCTAGACTATCTGGAAAACTCTATTTTTTATTATCAGTAATATTTGGAAGTGGAATTGTAGAACATGTTCCTTAACGTTAAAGAACCTTAAAAAAAAATACATTGAATCGCAACCCAAAAATGAAGATTTTGTTTACAATACACTTTCCTCTTCTAGGGGAGTTTAAGATATACCATGTATGTTTTTGTGTCCGGAATTCGTGAGTTCTTGGTCCTGCTGACTTCAAGAATGAACCTGCAGACCCTCAGGGGGAGTGTTACTACTGTTTTCTAAGGTGGTGTGTCTAGAGTTTGTTCCTTCAGATGTGTCTGCAGTTTTTTCTTTCTGGTGGGTTCATGGTCTTACTGACTTAAGGAGTGAAACTGCAGAACTTCACAGTGAGTGTTACAGCTCTTAAGCTAGCACATCTGGAGAGTTATTTGTTCTTTCTGGTGGGTTCATGGTCTTGCTGGCTGCAGCAGTGAAGTTGCAGACCTTCACAGTGTGTGACAACTCATGAAAGCAGCATGGACCCACAAAAAAATGCAACAGCAAGATTTATTATAAAGAGCAAAAGAAAAAAAATGCTTCCAATAGATAGAAGGGAACCTGAGCAGGTTGCCACTGCTGGCTGGGGCAGCCTGCTTTTATTCCCTTATCTGACCCCCTCCCACCTACATCCTGCTGATTGGTCCATTTTAACAGTGCTGATTGGTGTGTTTACAATCCTTTAGCTAAACACAGTGCTAGACAGAGAAGTTCTCTAAGTCCCCACCAGATTAGCTAGCTACAGAGCAGTGATTGGTGCATTTACAAACCTTGAGCTAGACACAGGGTGCTGATAGGTGTGTTTACAAACCTTGAGCTAGACACAGAGTGGTGATTGGTGTATTTACAATCCCTTAGCTAGACTTAAAGGTTCTCCAAGTCCCCACTAGACTCAGGAGCCCAGCTGGCTTCATCTTGTGGATCTGGCAGTGGGGCTGCAGGCGGAGCTGCCTGCCTGTACTGGGCAGTGCGCCCACACTTGTCAGTCCTTGGGCGGTTGATGGGACTGGGTGCTGGAGAGGGGGGCGGCACTCCTAGGGGAGGCTTGGGCCAGGCAGGAGCCCATGGCGGAGGGCGGGAGGCTGGAGCATGGTGGGCTGCAGGTCCCAGCCCTGCCCCGTGGGGCGGAAGCTGAGGCCTGGCTAGAATTTGAGCACAGCGCAGGTGGCCCGCACTGCTGGGGGACAGGGCACACCCTCCGCAGCTGCTGGCCCCGGTGCTAACTCCTTCACTGCCTGTCGCAGGTGGCCCCAGGCTGCTCCACGCCCGCGGAGTCCACGCCCACCCTGAACTCTCGCTGGGTGCAGCCCCGGTTCCAGCAGGGCCTCTCCCTCCACACCTCCCCGCAAACAGGGAGCCGACTTTGGCCAGCCTAGAGAGGGGCTCCCACAGTGCAGCGGCGGGCTGAAGGGCTCCTTAAGCGCAGCCAGAGTGGGCACCGAGGCTGCGGAGGCGCGGAGAGCGAGCGAGGGCTGTGAGGGCTGTCAGCATGCTGCCACCTCTCATTTTGACTTTTTAATCTATATACTTGAATGTTGATTGAGAGAGTGGACGTTTTTGTAAAACCTGAAAAGAACATATTAGTAAGAGATTAGCCTGCAAATGCTGTCATTTAATCCTTCTTAGTATTGTAATATGTTGTAGGAATTAAGTCGAACAGGAAAAAAAACTGGCAGAGGATACATGATACTGCATCAACTTAGATGTTAGCAGCTTACAGTTTTGCAAACCTTGGCAGCTTCAGAGTTAAGATGCTAATTAATTTCCATGCACTATAGGGACAGAGCGAAACTAAATTTAAGAACCACAAATTAATAACCTGCCTTAACTACTAAGGGAATAACACTTGGACACCCCTGCCAGGGGCTTGGTTTCTCATGGTAGAAAGTTCTTAAAGATAAAACTCAGCCAGTCATTTAGGTGATTTGAAAATTATTCCTCTCTGGATGCTAATATTTTACATTATTTAATTTGTCATTGAGTTCCCTGTTTTTTTATGTTCCTTAATTTGTAAAACACCTAGGAAGCCTTTATTTCTAGAATGGGCTATGATTCTAATATAATGATGATATTCCAGACAGTTGAGCAAAACATAATGTACCCATATTTTATCACACATAAAAATGTTTACACAACATTACACTTTTTTTTTTTTTGGAGTAAGTCTCTATCAGGGAGTTGTTTTTCTTTCCTGATTAATCGAACCATGAGATTAGAATTTTAAAAATGTCTTCCTCCTTCAGCCAAAATCACTTTTATTTTTCTTTCAGTGGCATCTCCCCGCTCTCAGCCTCAGCCCCTTCCTACCAAAATCTCTTTTGAAATAAGTTCCAATAAATGTTAGTAGCCATGTTTGCAAATTTAGATTACTGCAGAATAACCAAGGGTAGCTTTCAGCAGTTCTCCTAAGCTATCATGAAAAGTTTGCCATAGCTCAGTGCTGTTCTACCCGCGGGCTCAAGCCTGGGTTCTTCACACACAGGGCACACACATGGGTTCATGCACTCACTTTGCATCACGATTCAGCTGTGCCTCAGTTAATCCTACACTTGGTGTGCCCCTCTCAAAAACGAGCTCTGGACTCCTTTGGTCAGATGCTGTACCATGTTTCAGATTCAACTTTAATCTGCTTTTGTGAGAAGGCTTTGTTAATAAAACGTGGTTACTTACATCAAATCAAAATCCTTAGGTCTTGTAATGGAAACTGCTGTTTGACTTAAATAAATACATAAATTGAATTACTTATAGCAAGGCATGCTAGAGTAATTCACCAATCAACTGACAAAATACAACAACAAGATAAGTCACTAGAGGTCACTCTCACTATTGAATACACAGGGCTTCAAAAAGACCTTCCTGGAGAAAAGCAAAGCAATGAAATCTGAGTGAGACCCTGGCACCACCTTTCCTGTTTTTATTGCATAGTTGTGATTATTTTTTATTCTCAGGATTAGTTGTATTGATAGTCATTTTGCTTGGAATCCAGTGGAAGGATTACAAAGCCCATAGAAATTAAGCTCTTCTCCTTTACAGTGAACATTCTTCTTGGAGGAGGGGAGGGCAGGGACAGATGTTCCAAATGGACTTAGCACCAGACGGGGCTCTCGCCAGTCGCTGAGTGACACTTAGAATTTCAATACTAGTTTTGTGGGTGTTTTCAGTCTTCTTTCATTGATGAAACTTAATATCCTCATATCTAATAAATTTTACTAATTTTAAATTACCTTTTAGATCAAGTAATTCTTCCAGATAAAACTATGTAACTATAATAATGGGACCACCTTGAATACTAAGAAGAAAGTCAATAAGGACATTGAAAAGTTTCCTTCTCATGTAGACACCATGAGTTGCTCACGTTATTCACAGCTGGTTTTCCAGAAGCACATTGGCCACCCACCAAGGCAGCCTGTTGATGATGGCATGAAATGGCTCTTTATGAGAAGAGCTCTCTAGGCCGGGTGCGGTGGCTCATGTCTGTAATCCCAGCACTTTGGGAGGCCGAGGTGGGTGGATCACCTGAGGTCAGGAGTTCGAGACTAGCTTGGCCAACATGGTGAAACCCTGTCTCTACTAAAAATACAAAAAATTAGCCGGGCGTGGTGGCAGGCCCCTGTAATCGCAGCTACTCAGTAGGCTGAGGCAGGAGAATTGCTTGAACCTGGGAGGTGGAGGTTGCAGTGAGCCGAGATGGCGCCATAGCACTCCAGCCTGGGCAACAAGAGCAAAACGCAAAACTCCGTCTCAAAAACAAAACAAAAAATTCTCTAAACATTTGGCATTTTAGGGATTATGTGCAGTTTATCTGAATGTTATTTGACCCGACAATACATGGGAAAACTTTGTTAGGAGGATTCTGCGTGAGGGGAACTGTTTTCCTAACTTCAGTGCCTGTAGACTTGCTCTTTGTTTGTTTAGACTATTTTGAATCATCCTGCATACGCTTCATCTTTTTGAGATACAATATCCAGAAAGGACTGCATTCTTTGCATTTTATGATAGTTACTGTTAATATAAAAGCAATAAATGTGTCACCTGTTTTTCCACTGAACTTTTCAGTGGAAGTGGGTATAAAATTCTGAGGACAGACCCTAGATTCTTGCATTTTCTTTATGTTGTTTTTATCTGTTTATCCTTCACCAAAGGACGGGAACAAAGACTTGAACACATCTCTTCATGTTAAAATCATCCTTGTGACTCTGCCGTTTCTTTCTGAACACGAAGACATTGTTGTGTGGGAGAAGGGGTGTGGGGAGAATCTGACTTCCATTGTAGCTTAGATTAATCCATATTTGTGCCTCATAATAAGAGTTGGATTAATCACAATTTATCTAAGGGTTCTTTTCCGACTCTATCAATTTGTCTCCCTGCCTGAGAGTGAGTGAAAGGTCACTTATTGCTCTCATCGAGTCCCTGAAAATAACAGGAAGAATCAAGAGAATGATTGAACTCTGGGCACTGATCCCAGGGATACACAAACAAATGGCTGGACAGATTTTGTAGAAATTTCTGTAATTGGTAAAATGCTGAATAATAGCCTTTGATGTAACTTTTCAGTGGGTTAATTTAAATTCATTACTTAGCCTAAAACACTTTTACTTGTAATTGCCTCAGTTTTTTCCCCTAAATGGTTAGGTTTTTCAAGTTTGCCAGCCAGCCTGGGGAAAGAAGGGTAAGCCTACTATAGAGTGTGTGTGGGTTAGTTAGGAAACTCACTTATGATGTGAAATGCATCAGGAAAGATATCTCACAGAGTACAGGAGTAATTATTTTTGCAGATGTTTCATTTTGGACCTTTTAGTAATACCATTTAAAAAGAAATTCTGCGGATAAGTAACAGACTCTTAATTTTAGTGTCAAATGGTACTCTATAAAAAATGGAGTTCAGGCTGAGCACAGTGGCTCACGTCTGTAATCCTAGCACTTTAGGAGGCCGAGGCGGGTGGATCACTTGAGGTCAGGAGTTTGAAATCTGTAATCTCAGCTACTTGGGAGGCTGAGGCAGGAGAATTGCTTGAACCTCAGAGGCGGACGTTGCAGTGAGCCGAGATCATGCCACTGCACTCCAGCCTGGGTGACAGAGACTCTGTTTCAAAAAAAAAAAAAATGGAGTTCAGATGCCTTTATTCATTTTCACCAATCTCTATGCAAACATTACGGAGCATAAGTAGCCCGTGGAAATGATAATCAATTCCAAGACATTGGTTCGATCATGAAAAAAAAAAAAAAAATCAAATTACTTGGTATTCTGCTTCCTCTTCCTCTCCCCGTCTCTTTTTGAACAGTTGAGTCCAAAGTCTTTCAGTTCAGCTTAGGCATCCATGCTGGGTAGTGGGGAGGCCCAGGGCCATGGCGGAGCATTCAGAAACCAGCAGGGTAAGATGAGCATCCACAGCATAGCAAGGTTGGGGACCTGGAGAGACAGGAGACAGCACTGGTGGTGACCTATAGCAAGTTGTCAGAGGTTGAGTGGGGTGAGGAAGGCGGCATTCCAGATTGACAGAGACTAAGGAAACAAAGGCAACTAAATACTATTCTGTATTAAATCCTTGTGTTATAAAGGACATGATTGGGAATTGGTGAAACTTGAACAAGATTTGCAGATGCAATATTGGAACTTTATCCATGATGACTGTGATGATCATATTATGGTTATATAGGAGATCATCTTTGTTGTAGGAAATGCACATTGAAGTATTCAGGGGTGATACAGCGTATTAGCATAGTTCTTCCACGTTTTCTGTAAATTTATTTCAAAATCAAATGGTTACTTTAAAAAAAACATTCAAAATTGTGTTTAAAGGAAACATGGACCAATAGAAAAACTCAAAATAAGTAAATGTGGTTAAATTGATGAATTTTACCTAAGAGATGTAGATTAAAAATAAAGAGGCTGAAAAAAATCAAACAATTATTGAGAAATAGCAGTTCATTTATGTATGACTCTAAATCAAATTAGCCTGGATTTCTGAATGAAAAAGGTGTAATTGGCCTTGGGATTGTTCCCCATTCTTTTTGGGAAGTTTATTGCCTAGGACATCTGTATCAGTCTTCAAAGTACTTTTTAAAGCTTGGATATCGGAATGAACCCTCAGACTGACCGTCGCCTGGTCTTCTGGAATGGGCTTCCGCACCTTTGATGAGACTCTTCACTGGAAGGTTGCTTGCCCCTCGGCCGGGTTGCTCCACGTTGTAAAAGCATGTGCAAACGCTTGGTTGTACATGATTGTGTGCGTGTCAAGTCTGCTCTGTCACTGTAGAAAAAATATTCCTTTTCCACTTGACATATAAAGCATAGAATTGTTTTAAATGCCTTTTGTCAAGGATTTCATATATCTGCTTGACATGATATGGTATAAAAGCAAAGTGTGAAATTCATTACTTACTATGAGAGCCTTTACAGACCTACAGTAAATCTAGTTTTCTAAAAAACTGAGTATATATTTAGCTTGGTTACATTTTCATAATGAAATGACTACTCTGCTAATAAAAATTTAAAAATATCATAAAGTGGGGGCTAAAGATGATACTGCATATATTCCAGTTAATGAAAATGTTTGTTGGAATAATACGAAGAGTGATTGAAACCTAAAAACATTTCAGACTTTAAAATAGTTTTAACCTTATAACTACAGGATTATAATTTAAGGAGCATACCTACTTAAAAAGGCAGCAATTAAAATTATTGCTAAGAATTAAACCAAGAAGACATGATCTAATATGTATTGCCTGGGCTGTGGTTTGAATTACTTTTGATTAAGTATAATCACATTTTTTGAGAGCATCAAAACAGAGGATATTACTTGCTTCTAATTCACACATGTGTTTATGAACCATTGGCAATTAAAGCATTTGCAATTGAGGCCTTAAGAAAATTTTAGGTTAAAATCAACATATTGGCCAGGCACGGTGGCTCACGCCTGTAATCCCAGCACTTTGGGAGGCTGAGGCGGGCATATCACGAGGTCAGGAGATCGAGACCATCCTGGCTAACACAGCGAAACCCCGTCTCTACTACAAATACAAAAAAATTAGCCAGGTGTGGTGGCAAGTGCCTGTCGTCCCAGCTACTTGGGAGGCTGTAGCAAGAGAATGGCATGAACTCGGGAGGCGGAGCTTGCAGTTAGCCGAGATCATGCCACTGCACTCCAGCCTGGGCGGCAGAGCAAGACTCCGTCTCAAAAAAAAAACAACATATTGAGTTATGCCTTAGACCTCTGTATATGCTTATACTTTTTATACTTTACAAAATTTTGAATATATAACGTATAATATTATATTTTTCCAGGAAATATATAACTTGTAGTTCCTTATTTTGTAACTAAATCCCATGGAAAAAAACTGTATTGAATCTCATTGTTTCTCGGGCAAATGTAGAGTTAGGGAAATGGTATACATACATATTGGGAATCTTTTAGAAGGCTTGGACCTGGTAGCTCAAATCTTCTACAACCTTGAGCTTCGACTTTCTGGCCAGCTCAGGAAATCTCTTCACTGTCCTTTCAATGCAAAGTCAATGTTTATGGAACGCTAGACCGAAATAGAAAGGTTTCTTTGGAAACTGAGCAAGCAAGTGAATTAGTCTTTGACTTGATGGAGTGATTTGATCTAAAATATTACCTATCAGTTTTAGATATCTATTCAATCAGAACTGCCTGCATATAGGCAAATGATAATTTGTCTTGGATTTTTAGATATCTTAGCCCTTAGACAAGCTAATAGAATTTAGGTTGAACCTGGTGTTTTAGGGACGGTTGAATTGTTGGGTGCCCAGGCAAACAGTCACATTTTTCTATAAGTGTGTATTTATTTGGCTGGAGTGTGGGTGAGGAAGAAGTTATAAGTGAATTAAGAAAACACTGTCTCAATGTCACATGTTAAAATAAAGAAAATTACGGGCAGAACTACGTGAGTTTACGATTGCTGCCACTGGGAGCAGAGACGATTTCCAGCTTACATGTATAACAGAAGGAGGGATTTAAAATATAATATTATGCCTACTCTGATACAGCTAACCTCCTGCACCCCCCACACACATGCACATACACATACACATACACATACATGCCATCAAACTATGAAAGAAGGGTGTCTCTTCAGACATCCTATATTTAACCCAGCTTCTAACAGGTCCCTGGAGTCTAGTCTTTTTGAACACAGCAGTGAAGATAAGGAATAGGGAAGGGGCTTTGATTTAAAGACCACTAATTATAATAGATTCCTAATTTAATTTTAAAGACAAATCAATTATTAACACAAATACAAAGAGAAAGTATTTTAAGCAAAGCCTCTGTTGTGGCAGATTACCTTTTAAGGAGTCTCCAAACTGAGTTTCCTATTTTAGATGACTTTTTGAAGAATATATCTCTGTAATAGAAACATAGTTAAATGCTTGATGATTCTCAACTTTAAGAACTTCACATTTGCTATAATTAAGAAATTTATGAATTTATTGTTAGAAGATTGGTAGAAAAAGTAATTCGGCCGGGCGCGGTGGCTCAAGCCTGTAATCCCAGCACTTTGGGAGGCCGAGACGGGCGGATCACGAGGTCAGGAGATCGAGACCATCCTGGCTAACACGGTGAAACCCCGTCTCTACTAAAAATACAAAAACTTGGGCATGGCGGCGGGCGCCTGTAGTCCCAGCTACTCGGGAGGCTGAGGCAGGAGAATGGCGTGAACCCGGGAGGCGGAGCTTGCAGTGAGCTGAGATCCGGCCACTGCACTCCAGCCTGGGTGACAGAGCGAGACTCCGTCTCAAAAAAAAAAAAAAAAAAAGAAAAAGTAATTCAACATCAAATGGGAAAATAAATATATAATGTTACATAGCTGTTCAAATATAGGGTTTATGATTCTTGTGCTGATTTGAACTGCTGTACAACATCAGGAGAAAAGTCCACAGTTGTGTTAAGAAAGCTCTTATAAGCCTATGAAATTTTATAGCACAGGCTGTCACAGAACCTACAATTTACAAACATTTGTAAAAGTTAGGAAAAGTTTTGGGTTCCTCAATAGAAAATGATGTTGCTTAGCTTTAAGAAAGCAACTAATTTATCTCTTTTTATTCTCGTCCATTATTAAAGGAACCTAAATGGTCTTTTAAAATTATAATAAAACTAAGCTACTAAAAATATCACATAGATTTTGAGATATTGTGAATAACCATATAAAATAATTTGCTATTTTTCGTGTGTAAAAATAAGCTTAACACGCTTATCAGTACATCTTGAACTATAAGAGATTTATTTCAGCAATGTTGCCAAAGGGCAAGCAATGCCTGCTGCGCATAGAAAACTGCTAAGCTTGGGGCTCCTCACTTGTCATGTAACCCACTGCGTGTGCACACATCCATCTGTGCCTATCCATGTTCCCCCAAAGGACTTGGAGGCAAGGAAATTGATGCAGACATGCTGGTGCTCATATTGTTTGCTATGCTGTAAGTAATACAGTCCTTTGCTTTGACCCAGGAATCTTCTGCCGCAACCATGAAACAAACCGTCAGGCTCATTTGTTAGCTCGCAAGTAGGGTAAAATCTCTCTTCACGGTTCTTCACATGTACTTGTCTGTGCAATGGTCGTCGTCTTCATGAATATAATTATAACATGACATAAGAAGTAGTGAGAAGATCTTACCTATAGATAAGCAAACACTGCAGTATAAAAATAGCATATGTCATTTCATAAATCGCAGTTGACACATTCTAGTGAAGAGATTGGGCAGCCTTCCTTTTTTGGATGGCACAGTTGATTCTACTGTCCTCATTTCTTCCTCTCTTTTCTGGGATATGTGGAAGAATTGCTGTGACAAAGCTCTTCTCCTGGGTGGCCAGGGTTGATTGTCAATTTGTTTTGCTTTTGGCAGGCTAGGCAGATGTCCTGTACCTCCTTCTTCATGCCATGTAACATTCATCCCTTTGATTTTCCTATTGTGTTTTATTTAGTATTTTAGAATACTGCCCACGTTCCATTCTGGAAAGTCCGCTGTCCCAGCCAGAGTTTTCTTAGAAAGCTGAGCCTGTGATGGGCATTGGTGCAGGTAGCCTCTTCTGGAAAGTGAGCTCATAAAAGAGCGCAGAATGGAATAGAGAAGAAAAATCCAACAAAAGGGGGCATCATTGAGCTGGTCACTTCTGTGAGCAACTGGGGCATGAACTCCCTGGGAAGCTCTCAGGAAGCTGGTAGAATGTGTTTCTCAGCTGTGCCTCTGAGAGACAGCAGGGGGAATGCATTTATCCCGAGTCCTGTCCAGGGATTCAGCACTGCCTTTGGGGTGCTGACTCCTGGCTCTAAGGAGAGGAATATGAATGAATGGGTTGCGACTGGATGTCTGCAGGCATTGCAGGTCAAGACATCTAAGAGGCCAAGAGGCCAAGGGACAAACAGAGAACTCGAACACTTAACTTAGGAATAACTTCCTAAGAATGCTTAGGAAGGTGCTGCCACATTATACTGTGAGGAGCCCATTAGCCCAGCACTGGCCAGAGTGAAAGGAGAGCCAAGAAGTACAAAGCAGGGCAGAGGAGGTGACCTGCCACAGTGTAGTTGATAACCAGAGGGCACCTGTCTACAGAATGAGTCCATGTATTTATTCAGTTTTAACACATTTACATTAAGGAAGCAAGTTTTGCCTTCATGCTGCATTTCATGGTTACGTTTTTCAATATTAGATTCAAATTCCCAAGAAAAGCACACCAGCATCTTCAGTTTTTCTCCTTGGCTTTTCTGAGTTACTAATTCCCTTCCCCATTTGTCCTGCTCCCATGGTACTGTCTTCCCTCAGCTGGGCATTTAACTTTTTTTCCTATCACCATGTCTTTGCATATTTTTTTTCCTGAAAAATCCACAATACCTTTTCCCTAATTTATCTTGGAATACTACAAACCAAACTGTATGATGCCTTTCCTGACCACACTTCCTCACTTTCATTACTCTTTTCATGGAAAATCCACAATAGGTACCTTTATGGGCCTCTCTTATTACACTGGGCTTGTTGTATAGCAGTAGCTTTTGAATATATCACTGTCACATGACTGTGATATAATTGAGAGGTATTTTGTATCACCAGCACCTAGCACCACGCCCAGAATATGATCAGTAGCCAATATCTATAGAATGTGAATAAATGGGTGGCTAGCTCAGATTCATGGAAACACAGGGAATGATGAGACTGAAGTAATGGGTCAGCAGAGTTATAGCGTTCAGGGTAGTATTATAAAAATAAAACCGAGAAGCCAACTTTGACCTAAAAGCCCCTTTACTTTTACAGTTGGCATTTTGAATTCAAATATAGATATTTATCACCTACAACTATCGTTTACCATTTAATTAAACTCAAACTGCATTCCAACTGTCAGAGTAATGTGGACCCAGATTCTCTCTTTTAACCACCACTCCCCAAATCTCCTTTATAGGCTCTGTGTGAGAGAAATAGAATGAATAGGATATACATAGGAGATTTACTGTAAAGAACTGGCTCGCGTGGTTATGGAGCCTGGGAAATCTCATCTGCGGGGTGAGCTGGCAGGCTGGAGATTGAAGGAGAGTCGACGTTCTGTTTGAAGGCCGACAGGCCAGAAGAGCTGCTGCAGCAGAATTCTAGAGAATTCTCTCTTTTCTGATGGTGGTAGGGGGTCAGTATTTTTGTTCCATCCAGGCCTTCAGCTGATTGGTTGAGGCCCACCCACGTATGGAGGGCAGTGTGTTTTACTCGACCAATTAAATGGTTAATCTCCTCCCAAAACACCCTGGTAGAAACATGCAGAATAATGTTTGACCAAATATCTGGGACCCCTGGCCTAGTCAAATTGACACATGAAATTACCCATCACATCATCCGTACTTTTGATTAATCAAATTGCCTTTACAAGGAGACAGCTAATAAGTCAGCAAACAAACCGAATGCCAGTGCTGAAGCTGCGCTTTTTGGCCCGTTGCTCAGGCATTTCCTCTCCCAGGATCGCCTCATGTCTCAGACCTCCGCAGCACCTCAGAGGTCACCTCCTTCCTTTTAGTGCTTCCACCCAGAACTTCTCTCATTACTCTGTGAAATATGTGTTGAGACTAGAAGACAAACTCCTTTTGAATTTGTAAAGAAAAAGTAACATTTTCTTATATCTGCGTCACTCATCGTGGGCTGCAATCCCTTCTTGTCAGCATTCGTTTTATATTTTACCATCTGAAGAGTTCCCTTTTCAGGTGGTGGGAACCTAAGAAAAGTTGTCTTTCTATTTTCTTATTCTTATGAGCTTTGTCAAAAGAGTCCAGCTTCTTCTGGCTTTTCTTACGAGTGTACAAAAAATCTCTTTGATTGCATTTAACAATTTTTACCAGTCTTAATTTGTTCTGGGCTTTAACCCACTTCGCTTTATACTGCCTCATTTTAATGTTCCTTTTCATTAGAAGTTTTTTTTTTTTTTTTTTTTTTTTTTTCTGATATGGAGTCTTGCTCTGTCACCCAGGCTGGAGTGCAGTGGCACGATCTCGGCTCACTGCAACCTCTGCCTCCTGGGTTCAAGCAATTCTCCTTCTTCAGCCTTCTGAGTAGCTGGGATTATAGGTGCCTGCTACCACGCCTGGCTAATTTTTGTATTTTTACTAGAGACGGTGTTTCATCATGTTGGCCAGGCTGGTCTCAAACTCCTGACCTGGTGATCCACCCACCTCGGCCTCCCAAATGTGCCCGGCCTCATTGTAAATATTCTTTCTTTGTTACTTTGCCCATTTCTCTCTTCTTCAGTGGATTTTTTTTTTTTTATGGATTTCATCTGGGTAGCTTTTCATAGTTGATGAATGATGTTGTCCTCAATCATAACAACAGTGTCTCTTTGTATAGTGGTTGCTCGGAGGTCTACAAGGTAGTATTATGTAACATTTCCCATTGTGTTCTAAATACGCGTATCTTTTTAAGTTAAAAAATTGAAGTTGAAGCTGCCTCTAAAGTCCCACACATAGCTTGAAATAATAGAGTTGAAATAAAACATATTGCCATGGGATAATGCCTGCTGTTTTCCTAAAGTTTTGAAATTATCTGTTTGATGTCTCCAGTGAACATTAGTCTATTGACAGGGCTCCTTCCTTGGGCACAATAAATTCTAAGATGTTCTGGTTATTTTATCAAAGATTCTGACACTGCCCCCTTACTAACCGTGTTAGAGCCAAGTACAGAGTAGTCAACAAGGTGTGATAATTTGCAGGTTTATTACTTTGGGCTGAAAAAATTCTAGCTGATGTCAGTGGTCTTGCTGGAATCTCTCTTCAGAATGCAATTGGAGTGCATCTCTTAACTCTTACTTCAGTATCACTGAAGTTCTCTTTCTTCAGCTCCCAGATGCTCTGTAGCCTGCTCTGGCCTGTGAGGTCATGAGGTCCCTTTAAGATGTTATAAGTTTAACACAGTCTTCTTTCCATCCCTCTGTAACATGTCTTGGGAAGAAGCCGTATCCTTGTCATACCTTATATTCTCATTCAGACCCCAATTCTGTCAACTCTCAGAGATGCATAGAAAGAATTATTCTTATTTTTAATTTCTGTGGTTACATAGTAGGTGTATATATTGACGGGGTACATGAAATGCTTTGATACAGCCTTGCAATGTGAAATAAGCATCATGAAGAATGGAGTATCCATCCCCTCAAGCATTTATCCTTTGAGTTGCAAACTATCCAATTACACTCTTTAAGTTATTTTAAAATGTACAATTAAGTCATTATTGATTATAATCACTCTGTTGTGCTATCAAACACTGGGTCTTATTCGTTTTTTCTTTTTTTTGTACCCGTGGAAAAATCATTTATTGTCCTTTATTAACAGCCCATCTTTATCTCTTATATTCCCATAACTGTGGATACATTCATAATAACAGTTATTAGTGATAACATCTCCACGTGATTTTCTTTTTAAATTATATGCACCTGTGTTGTTGTATGTTTTCTGTGTCGTGTCTGATGTCTTTCTGCAGGACTTAATTTTGTTATTTGGTTTCCTCTCTTTCTACTTAGCAGTAAGTCTCAGAAAAAATAGGTTCATCTTACTCTCATATTATATACTTTATCTTTAGCCAAAAATCTGTAGTTTAAAAATAGGTATTCAATTTGTCACAGAAGTATAATTTAACTACATAGCAAGAAATTTAGAAATAAACAGAAAGAAAGAGAACAAGACCATCTATCCAGCTTCCTCAGGGACAAGGAGCTGATCTACGTTGAATCCCTTGTGTGTTTCTGGAGCTGTGTTTGTTGGATTTAACGCCCATTGTCTCATCTTAACCCAGCAGGTCTCTTTGTCCATTATCTTCTCAAATACAGGTTTTCCCATCCCATCTCCTGCATCTCTCCATGTGTCTAAATAGTCCTTGTGGCCAGGCACGGTGGCTCACGTCTGTAATCCCAGCACTTTAGGAGGCTGAGGCCGGCGGATCACGAGATCAGGAGTTGAGACCCGCCTGGCCAATATGGTGAAACCCCATCTCTACTAAAAATACAAAAATTAGCTGGGTGCGGTGGCGGGCACCTGTAGTCCCAGCTACTCGGGAGGCTGAGGTGGGAGAATTGCTTGAACCCGGGAGGCTCAGCTTGCAGTGAGCTGAGATCGCGACACTGCACTCCAGCCTGGCGACAGGGTGAGACCCTGTCTCAAAAAAAAAAAAAAGTCCTTGTATTTATTGTGGTAATGACTATAGAGTAGATAATCAAATTAGAATGCTTAAATTTATGTAAACTTTCCTCTAGTTCATCATTTGTGTTGTGTCTTTTGTAGTTCTCATAGAATAAAGTCCTCGGTCCTGGTATGTTAAAATTGGTATGCTGTTGTTATAACTTGATATTTGTAGTGCCGTAAGTCATTTGAAAACACCAGTGTCAGGAGGTATTCAGTGTTCCTATGCTAGGTTTTCTTTAACAAGTCAAAATGGTATCTGGAAAGAGAGACAAAATGTAACCCCTATCTCCTACCCTCTTCTGTTCCTACCCAGTAATTTATAGAATTTAAACCTGTTCCCCTGTGTCTTCATCCAAGCCTCATCTGTTCCCACAGGTAGACTGTAGGAATTGTCTGTCATGTCCCAGGAACCAGACACTCATCAGCTGGTCATGCCAGTGTCTCTTCCTCACCCCAGAATCATCAGTCAGCAAGCAAGGCTCCTCGCTGGGGAGTGAGGTTCTCCTGTACCCTCTCATCCCCATCTGCCGCTGCACGTGGCTGCTGTGTGGCTCCCCGTGAGTGTGGTGCTGCTCCTTCTCCAGAGGTGTAATTCATTTTCCATGAGACAGACCTCAGTATTTCAGAAGAGTAAATCTTACTGTGGCCTTCACACATGTGAGAAGACCAGAGCAGAGACAAAATGTGAGTTGAGCCCCGAAGATAATAAATGATGAGAACTCGCAGACAGGAGGGGCTGCAGTGTCATCGGGTGAGGAGTCAAGGAGCGTTGGTGCCTGCATCCTACATTCAGGAAACAGTGAGAAGACCACTCCGATTAAAGGAGGAAGCGCATCTGAGAAATGTGTAGGGGATTCGGCTGTAGTGCAGGGAGGACAGGAAACAGATGGTGGAGGGAATTGAATGCCAGGACCTGAAATTTGAATTTCAGGACGGGTGCAGTGGGGATCCATTGGAGCTGGTTGATATGGCTGTTTGTGTGACTTGCACTCAGCAATAGTTTAAAACCGTTTCTGCTATGGTGATACGTAAGGGGTGTGTGTGTGCGGCTGGGGAGAGTCAGTAAGTAAACACTGGCTATAAGGTTTGGTTAGGTTGTTAACATGAGGACCTAGAGTGAGATGATGATAATGATAATGGAAAAGCTGCCATATACACACAAAAAGCACATAATCCTTGGCAATATGTTGGCTGTAGAGGGAAGATAAGGGTGGGGGCTCAGGACAGTGTACTTATTGAGCATTTTTCGGTTGCAGGTGACCAAAATCTCAAATCAAATAGGCCTGAACAATAAAGGGAATCAGAGTGTCTTGATTCAAGCCAGGCTGCATTTAGGTAATCAGATTCTTTCATCAGCAGTCTGCCTCTTTCCTTCCTGCCCATGGGCAGCTCTGTCTATGCCGTGCCTTCAGGCGTACCATTTAGCATCTTAGAAGCGTGACTGTTTTCCTTTATTTCTGTTCTTAGCAATGTTCAGTTCTACATATATTATGCCTTTATTTGTTTATTCTACTCAGTAGGATAAGCTTTACAGGAGCAAAGACTTTTTCTGTTGTTTATGGTTATATCCCCAGAACATAGGGGAACACCTGGCACAGTACAGATTTTCAACAACTATTTGTTGAATGAATGAATGGGTATTTCTCCCAAGAATTCAAGCCAAAAGTCCCAGGTTCTGCTGTCATTCATTCAGCGTGGGCTTCCAGGTTAGCCTAAATGAGCACCAGCCTCCTAAATCAGCTGGTCGTCTCTGGTCTTGACCTTTCCAGTTTTTAGTCCACACAATAATCAGGATGATACCTAGGAAAAACATGCACATTCGATTGTTCAAACATGCTTAAAGCCACACCCAAGACACTAGGATTGTTTCCCAGAGTACTTAAAAAAATAAATTCCCTATGCTTTACTGCCTGTCCAGGCCTTTGAGGGCATCTCTCAAGAACAAAAGGGAACTCCCAGATTCTTTTGCCAGAACCCTATGAGTCCTTGACGCATCTATCTCCCTTGCCTTCCATGTCCAGTGACTCACGAAATTCTGTATTCTTCCCTCCACATTACACCTTGCATGATTTCAGCTCTCTCCAGCTCTAATACCGACTTAATCTAAACTTGGTGTCCCACGGAATACGGAAATTGCCTTCCAAGTTTAGGTCATTCTGTGTCTGCTCATAGCTGACATACTACATTATATTCTCCGCACTGCAACTCAAGTTACCTTTTAAAAATGCTGAACTAATACAATTATGTCCCTGTTTAATACCATCAGTGGCTTTCCATTGTTCCTAAAATAACATCCAGACTCCCAGCAAGGCCTGGAGGAGCTTGTCCCTGGATAACTCTCCAGTGCCACCTCTTGCTGCCATCACCTGCTACCTGTCCACTGTCAATTGTATCAAGCTTCTTACTGACTCAAAGCCTTTATGCCTGTGGTCTCCCCTGCTTGAAATGCTCCTTCCCCGTGTTCTCAACTGGCTATTTACTCCTCCTCCTTTGGATCTTAGTTTAAATGACGTTTCCTAGGCCCTCACTCTAAATTTGGTTCCTCATTATAACTTCCCAGGAAGCCTATAATATGACTTCATGTGCTATAGTCACTTTTTATAATGTATCTGTATTTGTCTTGAGACCTAATTTCCTTTTTCCTCATTAGACTTCAGGCTACACCAGGGTAAGGTACATTCGTTGCTGTAACATTAGCAACTAATACAGAGCCAGGAACATACTAAGTGTGCCATAGCTTTGCATTGAGTGAATGAATGAATGAAGCAATTCAGAAAAAAAAAGTCTGATAGATGATAAAATGCGAATAATGAATCCAAATTTCAGATATTTATTTCTCTCTTATACTAGCCATCCAGGCAAGGCAGGTATCTTGGAGATTATATTGTTATAAATTGTAGTATTAAAAATTATAATAACTCTAGTAAAAACAGCAAATATAAGATTTTACAGTTACGTTTCCATTCTTCCATCTGATATTTGATGCATCTTTATGTAGTAGAAAGGCAGTTATTAACACCCAGATATTCCAAGTGAGCAATCTGAGAAGACACCAAGGTCCGGCAGTGCAGGAGCTACAAATAATACCAGAGACAGGGAGAGGACTCCAGTCCTCTGACTATCAATTCCATGTTCTTGATGGGTAATAACTGCTCAGGCTTTATAAAGGATAATTATATTGATACTTGTTTTGCTATATTGCTATATTGATTGATGGCAGCAGCTTCTTTTCTCCTTTCAGAGAGACGGCATCAAGCCGTATTGTATTGTATATAAACATTTAGTTTTTGATTCTGTGCCTTCCTCCTTTTTATCGTGCCACCTTTAATTATCCTCAACTTCAGAGTTCTTTAAATCACTCCACTTTCTTTGATATTAATGAAAACCTAGAACAGTCCTCTTCCTGTTGTTTTCTCAAGTGGTTAGTGTCCTTTCCATGTCTTTAATTCCCAGTCCACTAGCGCAGATTTTAAGGGCTCACATCCCACTCCATGCTACTGTTTTAGTATTTTCACTGGATAATACTCAAACATGGCTTTTGTCTGATTCACGTTTCTGTTACATTGAGATTGGGCTTCTATTCCTTTGTAAGTCATGGCAATAATTCATGAAGTAAAAAGTATTGAAGGTTGACTGTATAAATAACCAAGAAGAGCTTGGTTTGCCACTTTTTTGTCCCTTAATGGTGGAAAATTTGGTGCGGGAGGGCGTCTGGGAGTGGTGGATTATTTTTTAAAATTTTAATACTTGGAGTACATCCCAGATAATTAAGAGAATTCTAAACTGTTCTTTTCATGAAGATTTCTTTTGTAATGTCCCAAGTGAAAATAATTTTTATTACTCACAGGTAATTCTTTATTCATGCATTTTGTGTTACATTTTCTTATCACTTAGTCTTCAAATAGTTTTATATGTCATTCAGACTCTGTCTTACATAGCTATGCTATTACCAGTCAGTCCTCTTCTTATTCATCGTTCTAGCTTCACTTATAATTAGGTTGAACCACATATTGCCAATTTTGTAGATCAAATACAGTTGAATATTAGCAGTTTCATATGGATTAACTGAGTGCTGTACCGTTTTCTGTAGGAACAACAGATGGCAAGTGGAGGTTTCCAGTAAAACAAAATAAATAGTGACTGGACAAAGGACCAAATTTTATTTTCTCCCTTCGAAAATTTTACCTGTCCTTGATTAGAATTTGAGACATGGGAAATTTTCATAACTCCTGAGATGGTCCAAGTTTGTATTGCTTCATTGGTGTGCTAATGAAGTTAGAACTACTTACCTCTCTAAAGTTCCTTTAATTGTTCTATCACTTTTTACATATACATTCTGTGCTAGTTTGCATCACTGGCACCAATTCTGCACCTGTCCCTTGCCAGCGCCTGTGAGTGGCGTATGCTTCCCTGCCCCTGATTTTTGAGCCGGCCATATGACTTGCTTTGGCTAATCGTAGGCAGAGTCGAGTCTACGGTATATCCACTGTCCTCCTCTGTGTCTACCATTACCCTGATATAAGCATGCCTTAACTATGAATTCCAGTATAATGAAGAGAGATACATACTTTACATATTTTGAAGCTGTTTCATTACATGCATATAGATTGGAAATTGTTTTATCTTCCCTAAAATTGACTTTTTATAATTATGAAATATCCTTGTTTATTTCTAATAATGCCTCCTGCCTGTAAGTCTGCATTCTCTGATGATAGTACTGTATAGCTATACCAGATTTCTTTTGATTAGTGTTTTCATGGAATATCTTTTTCCATTCTTTACTTTCAAACTTTTTGTCTTCATATATAAGAACTCTTTCTTTATTATTTAAACCCAGTCTGGAAATCATTGAGTTTTAGTTGGTGTATTTAGTCCACTTATATTAGATGTAATTACTGACATACGTGAAATTGTAGATGACATGTTACTCTCTGTTTTATATTTGGTTCACTTGTTTTATACTCCTCTTTCTCTCCTCTTCTTTTGGGTTAATCAAGTTTAATTTTTCCAGTTTTTCCGCTATTGTTTGCTGTTTTAATTTTGTTCCCCTAGGTACTTGAACTACTACTTTTATCACTTTCCAGGCAATACTAGGATTTAAGTACAACTTATGTTAGTTAAACCCCTCCCACCTGTGTGCTATGTTAACACATTTTAGTTTCATACATACATGTGTATATGTGTACATATATTTTTAAATCACAAAATTTAATATTATAATTTTTTGCAATCAGTATATACTTCAATTTACTCACATATTTACCTTCTCTGCATTTTCATGCTCTTTCTGAATCAAATTCTTTCAGCTACAAAGACTCCTTTTAATATTTGTCTTAGCCCAGTTCTACTGGTAATAAATTGTCATATAGCTTTTGTTTGCTTGAAAATTGTCTTTATTTTATATGAATTTTTGAAGGCTATTTCAGCTTGCTGGAGAATATGGTCTGTAGTTATTTTCTTTTGGCCTTTTACAAATTTCTATTGTTTTCATGATGTCTATTAAGAAATCAATAGGCAATTGATTTTTTGTCCTATAAGGGAAATGTGTATTTTTCTTCTGGTTACCTTTGAGAATTTATTCTTTGTCTTTGATTTTCAGCAGTTTTACCTTTATGTGGCTATTTTAGTTTTCATTGAATTTGTCCTCTTTGGATTTCACTAAATTTCCTTTTTCTATGAATTGATTATTAGATTGGGTAATTCTTCACTGTTATTTCTTCAAAATATTGCCTCTGTCTCACATTTCCTTTCCTCCTTTCTGAGACTCCAATTACATCTGTCTAAGATGTTTGTTAACTTATTTTCTTTTCTTTTTCTCCCTCCCCCGTCCTCTCTCTTTCCCTCTCCTCTTTCGTCCTATTTACACTGCAGTCTAGATATTGTGTACTGCTTTATCTTCTATACTACTAATCAGATCTTCTGCTGTGACCAATCTGTTGTTAAATATGCCAATTAGTTATTAATTTTAGTTATTGCAATTTTCAGTTTCGGAATTTATATTCATATATTCTAGTGAAATTCCTTATCTTGCTATCTATTTTCTTGGACATATTAATCACAGTTATTTGAAAGAGTTTTAGTTAACTTCAATATCTGGATTATCTCTTGATCTTTTCCATTGTCTGGTTTATGTTTCTGTTTTCATGTCTTGATAATTTTGGCTGAATTCTGGACATTTTGGACAAAAATCAAAAATCTGTAGAGGCTAGAGAAGACAAAATGATCCCCCAGAGAATCCCCACTGCAGCCTCCGATAGGCTTCTAGATGAGGCACAGATCTTAGTTCAAATAAGCATTTAGCTGACTCAGTGCAGCGCCTCAGTCCCCATGAGGCCTAGTTGATATCTTATGTCTGGAGTCCAGTGCTTCAGTTGTCCCAACTGGGATTTGAGGGCTTTTACCAAAACATTTCTTTGAAAATCTCTGAATTCTGCCATCTGACTCCTAATTATGGTGAGTCTACAGCAACCCTGCTTCGTGACCCAGCCTCATAGCGTCCTGTTCACTTTCTGCTTGGTCACCTCGTCTCTTGTCCATTGCTCCTTGGGAGTTGACCGGTGCTTCAAAAGTAAAAGCAGAAAGAGTGTTCTGAGCTTTTCTTTTAAGATCTTTACACTCTTGAGTCCTGGCCATCCTAGAAGATCTTTAAAACTTTCAAGAAGATTATTTAAACTTTATTTGATACACATTTTCTACTTGTCCTTGGTAGGAAGTGTGGTCTTCTGAATGTTTGCTTGTTATAACTGAAAATATAACTGCATTTCTTTTAATGCCATGGGAAATGTATTGAAGAAAACAAAGTGTATATGATTTTTTCATATAATAATGTGTTTATAATGCAATGTACTTAATATTTTGGAAAATTACTTTTCTGTAAAATACTAAAGTGCTAATTAAATTTCAGCAAAAATTTTTAAAAAGTAAATAAAGCTGGTCACAGTGGCTCATGCCTGTAATCCCAGCACTTTAGGAGGCCAAGGCAAGCAGATTGCTTGATTGCTTGATTGCCTAGCCTGGGCAACTTAGCAAAACTCCATCTCTACAAAAAAAAGACAAAAATTATCTGGACATGGTGGTGTGTGCCTGTAGTCCCAGCTACTCAGTAGGCTGAGGTGTGAGGATCACTTGATCCCAGGGAGGTCAAGGCTGCAGTGAGCCAAGATCATGCCACTGCACTCCAGCCTGGGTGAGACCTTGTCTCAAAAAAAAAAAAAAAAGAAAAAGAAAATGTTTTAATAAAAAAGTAAAATAAATAGAAACCCAAAATAAGATGAAAAAGTAAATCCATGTCCATCAGAAATAAGTAGGTTGAAGAACTGGAATGTGAACCTACTCACAGAGGATTCCAGACTCTGTGTAGTCGACTATTTATCTTTACCAGGAAATGGGAGAAGAAGAAAAGAGAGAGGAAAGAAAAGAAATAGAGAGGAAAGATCATGCATGAAAATTAGAGAGAGAGATCAAGGCCTTTACTGAGAATGTAGAACCAAGGCACGTTTTCCCTAAGTTCCTCTTATTATGCCCAGAAGGAAAGAATGTATGTGAGTGAATAAAGGCAAATATTTCCTAGGAAAGCTTGTGTATTCACTGATTGCAGGATTCAGTATTCTTATCCTCCCCAAATTGATCCACAGAATCCCAGTACATCTATTCTGACTTATTATTATATTAAAATGAATCATCACTAGTCTTTAGAGAAATTAAAAAAAAAAATCACAATGAGAAACCACTATATACGTAGCAGAATGGCTAAAATTACAAAGAGTGAAAACACCAAGTGTTTGGCAAAGCTATGGAATTCTCATACATTGCTGGTGGGAAATGTGAAAATGATACTATCACTTTGGAAAACTATTTGGCATTCTTCTAAGCTAAATATACACTTAACATATAACTCAGCAATTCCACTCCCATGTATTTACCTTGGAGAAATGAATGCATATGTCAACACAAAGATGTATGTGTGAATATTCCTAGCAGCTTATTTATAAAGTTTAAACCTGGAAACAGTCCAAATGTCTATCAGCAGGTAAATGGATAAACAAGTTGTCAAGCAGTTGAATACCCCAAGCAATAAGAAATAACAGGCTGTTGATATATGCAACAGCGTGCATGTATCTCAGAAACATTACACTTAGCAAAGGAACCCAGACACAAAAGAATACGTACACATTATACAATTCTATGAAATTTTGGAACTGACAGAACTAACCTGTAGTTGCAGAATGCAGATCACTGGTTTCCTGGGTCTGGGTCTGGGTGACAGTGTTGGGGGTTTGATACAAATGGCAATTAGTGAGTTGATATGAAATTGCCTATACCTTGATTTTTTGGCAATAACCTCGGTATATATATTTGTTAAAACTCATTGAACTGTAACCTTAAATTTATTGAATATAAATTATAACTCTATGAAAATGATATTCATGTTTCCATATTGGAATTGTGGGGGGTTTTGTTGTTGGTTTTTTTTTTTTTTTTTTTTTTTTTTTTTTTGAGAGTGAATCTCTCTCTGTTGCTCAGGCACGTGGTGTGGTGTGTGGTGGTGCAATGGCATGATTTCGGCTTACTGCAACCTCTGCCTCCTGAGTTCAAGCTATTCTCCCACCTCAGCCTCCTGAGTAGCTGAGATTACAGGCATGCACCACCACACCCAGCTGATTTTTTTGTATTTTTAGTAGATGGGGTTTTACCATGTTGGCCAGGCTGGTCTTGAACTCCTAACCTCAAATGATCCGCCCATCTTTGCCTCCCAAAGTGCTGGGATTACTCCTGGCCCCATGTTGGAATTAATATTCAATTTATTTAGAGAGTAAACTGTAATTTGCCCATTATCCCTGATAAATCATCCTGAAGCCTTTGTGCCTCACAGCTACCTAGTTCACTTATTAAATATGCAAACCCCTGGGTCTCACCCACAGAAATCCTGATTCCTGGTCTGGTTGAGGCTCACGTTCTAAAGTCTCCGAGTGATCACTCCTAGTCGATCTGAATGAGGGTGGCTGATAGAACACTTTAAGAAAATTTCTGTGGAATAGTGTTGTTTTTTTTTTCTTTTGTAAGACATCAGTGTTTGCACCCTATAGAATCTTGCTGTTTTCAAACAATATTTTCCTCTCAATGTTGATATGTTTCTCCTGAAAAGGCGGTACAAGGTAGGATGGGGATGACATGCCTGTGCTTCGAATGACAGTGAGAAGCAGAAAAGTAGTAATGAGAAGCCAGAGTTAAGAGTACATTCTGGGTGTGGAAAATGTGAAAGGAGGCCAGGCGGGGTGGCTCATGCCTGTAATCCCAGCACTTTGCGAAGCTGAGGCAGGAAGATTGCTTGAGCCCAGGAATTCCAGACCAGCCTTGGCATCATAGTGAGACCCCGTCTCTAGAAAAAAATTTAAAAATTAGCCAGGCATTGTAGTGCATGCCTGTAGTCCCAGCTACTTGGGAGGCTGAGGCTGGAGGATCACTCGATCCCAGGAGTTCAAGGCTGCAGTGAGCTATGAAGGGACCACTGCACTACAGCATGGGCAACAGAGTGAGTCTCTGTTTCTAATAAAAGTAAAATGTGAAGGTAAAATATGGTATAAGGAAATAAGGGAAATAGCAACTCAAAATTACTTATATCTTAGCTTTTCAGAGACTTCATACTTTGCAGGAGTCTAAAGCAGGTAGACTCCTTCCTTATCGTTTCTTAGAAGTCATTCTGGACCAGATGCCTGTTTACAGAAACATCACAGTGAATGTGGCAGAAACAATCATATTTCAGGATTATATGTCCTCTTTTCTATACTGTGGGCTCCTTGAAAGTAATTCATTGCCTTTTGCATTTTTATATTTCACCAAGCATATGGAAGGCCTTCAGTGAATATTAGCTGTATGAATTAGGACATAACACATTTTAGCCAAATTACTTCTGACGCAGTTCTTCCTAGACATGTGAATATTTTGTATGACAAAGTTCTTTATCTTACAAGAATTAGCATTTGGGAACTTTGTGAACATATCTGTCCTTAGCTCTTCCAGTATTCTTTGAGGAAGCGTGGCGAAGACGTTATAATTGCACCAATAATCTTCAAGTATCATTTTAAAACCCTCATGGTCCTCTAACACAAGAAAATGAGACAGACATATTAATACTTTTGAGTAAGATTGATTGAAGTGAGTCAGCCCAGGAACAAGCTGGCTAGCAGAGAAGGAGCTGTGTAACTGTGGATGAACGGTTGTAAATCTCTTCTTCCTGATGGAAACTGAAGATTTCCTAGGTCCTTCAGAACTTAAATCTGCTATCATTTTAAGCTGTCTACTTTCCTGTAAATCTCCTATGTGCTATTTTAAACTAATTTCCACCTGTTTTCTCTGCCCAGTGCCCTGACAATAATAATAAGGCAGATGTTCACAGGGGGCACCCCATATGCCCAGCACTGTTGTAAAGTACAAATATTAACTCATTTAACCCTCACAACAACCTTGTGAGAGAGGAGTATATGTGTTCTCACTTCACATATGAGGAAACTGAGGCACAGAGAGGCTATGTAACTTATCCAGGATGGAACCAGGATTCAACCCACGCAATACTCTAGTGTACTAGGAAATGTAGCTCCTGATCTAATGGTGACAAACTAACGTGTCAGGTCCACATTGCTAATAGTGATAGAGGTTCAGCAGTCAAAACTATAATCTTAATAAAGCTAATAATTATAAACTAAAGTCATATAAAATTAGAAAAGCACTTCCTACTTTAAACCACGAGCTAAGTTTTCTTCATTCATTTTGGATAGCAAGGCTTTTCTTCTGCAAACTTTGAGGAATATTGGATTTTATTGTAAACAAAATAAGTGACATTAATTTTCCAGTATCCCACTACATTTCCTATTTATATAATTGAATTTCATACAAAGGATTTTTTTCCACCAGGTTTCTGATAAAAGATTATATTAAATGTGTTACTGGAATTATTTTATTTTAGTGTTTTATTCAAATATATATTGTAGGGGAATATTTGTATTGATTGTGGCTAGGTAGGAAAACTGTTTTTTTCTTGAGACGGAGTCTTGCTTTGTTGTCCAGGTTGGAGTGCGTGGCACAATCACTGCAAACTGCAGCCTCAACCTCCCGGGCTCAAGCGATGCTCCAACCTCACCCTTCCAAGTAGCTGGGACCATAGGCAAGTGTAACCAGTCTTGCCATGCTGCCCAGGCTGGTCTCCAACTCTTGGGCTCAAGTGATCTGCCCGCGTCAGCCTCCCAAAAGCGTTGGCATTACAGGCATGAGCCACTGCACCTGACCAGTTGGGAGAACTTTTCTTTGCTCTTGCAAGTGTTTTAAAATGCTAAAAGTATGACTTTTGTGGACAAGTGGGAAGAGAGTTTACCTTTTAACATTACTTCTAAGCACCAAGACTTGAAATTTTGCTTCTCCAGTGGGAGGATCTTATTCAAGAGGGACTATGTGGGAGTTGTCCCTCTCCAGCGCTGATCTTGGCGAGCTCATTAGTGTTGACTTACTGAACTCTGTGCTTTCCATCCCAAACATCGTTTTTTGTTTCATATTTTCATTTATTGACTTCATAAATCATAGTTGAGTGTTTTATGCTTTTTAGAAAGTTTGAATTTACAATTCATTAATCTGTTTTTATTTTAAAATATGCATAATGAGCTATAAGTATATTGTTAAATTTCTAGATACAAGCACTAGCGGTTACAATAAAGAGAAAATCAAGGTATTAGCTAAAGGACAAAAGAGTTTCAAGGTCATTGCTTTATGTCTCTTTTTTTTTTTTTTTTTTTTTTTTTTTTGAGACGGAGTCTCGCTTTGCCGCCCAGGCTGGAGTGCAATGGCCGGATCTCAGCTCACTGCAAGCTCCGCCTCCCGGGTTCACGCCATTCTCCTGCCTCAGCCTCCCGAGTAGCTGGGACTACAGGCGCCCGCCACCGCACCCGGCTAGTTTTTTTTTTTTGTATTTTTTAGTAGAGACGGGGTTTCACTGTGTTAGCCGGGATGGTCTCGATCTCCTGACCTCGTGATTATGTCTCTTTTACTTGATACTTTTTTTACTGTTCTATTTGCCTGAGGGAAACATTCCAGGAAATACACTTCACATGCCTTAGAAGATCAGTACCGCTGTTGGAGAGTAATAGTAAACATAGACTGAGAAAAAGAAACGTATAGGTTGCAATAATCCAGAAAAAACTTGTCGGGAAGAAAACTTTTTTTGTTGGTCAACTAAAAAAATAGCTCAAATATTAGCATTTTCTTTAAGCAACAAATAAAGACATGATAAAAACTGAAGTATTAGGGCATTGCTAAAAATGTGAAAGTCTGTAATCAATCTTTTTCAAGTTACCCTTAGTTTATGGCCATGGAATAATAATCTTAGATATCTTCATTTACATTTGACAGAGAGTTTTGTTTTTTTCATGAACATGTAATAAGTTATATAACAAGGAATAATTGTTTAGTTTAGGCATATTTTACTCAGAATGTGTTTATTCATCATGCAGTTGATACACTAATTCCTTATAAGTATGTTAACGCAATGTGAGAAAATCAAACTTCTAAATTTTAAAATGATACATAAAATAGACAATTCTTGTAGTTTATTATATATATTTCAGATAATGTGAATGAAATGGATAGCCATGCAAAAAGTACTAGTAATATTTTTGTGAAATTAAATATAATTAAACAATTAATGCCATCTTATTGGCTTGGATGACATCAGCTAGTCAGCTTCAGATAGTTTCATATTTCACTGGGTTTTCATGTATCTTCATTTATTAAATATATTTTTCAAAGAACAATTGCTTATTTTTCTTCTTTTTACTTTTGAAAAAGAAGAGATTTTCTGGGTAATATTAATTTCTTCATGTGATTTTGACAGATATTATCAAATATTATTTTATATTACTGATAAAACAACTTGTTTTTTGATGAGCTGAACATATGTGACATTTATAGTGAATTATAAGACCTGACAGAGTGCTGAGAGAATGTGGCAGCATTGGAGTTCTGACAAGCTACAGCAGGAAGAACCAAACCAGAGGTGTTAAGGTCATGCTCTCTCAACAATCCAAGAAAACAAAACCTCTGTGTCTTTATCAGTCAGGGCTCTCCAGAGAAATGGAACCAACAGGATGTGTGATGTGTGTGTGTGTGCGTGTGTGTGTGTGTGTGTGTAGAGTTATTTAAGGAAATGGCTTACCTGATTGTAGGGACTGGCAAGTCCTAGGTAAGAGTTGATATTACAGCTGGAGTCCAAAGGTTGTCTGGAGGCAAAATTCCTTCTTCCCTAGAGATCCTGAGTTTTCTTTCTTTCTCTTACAGCCTTCAACTGATTAGATGAGGCCCACCCACATTATGGAGTTTAACCTGCTGTACTCAATGTCTACTGATTTAATATTGATTCAATATTTAATATTGATTACCTCTAAAAAAATAGCTGCACAGCAACATCAAACAGGCTGGTCTCAAACTCCCGACCTCAGATGATACACCTGCCTTGGCCTCCCAAAGTGCTGGGATTACAGGCATGAGCCACCATACCCAGCCTAATATAGTAATTTTTATTATGCATAAAAAGCTATAAAGTAAATATGCCTCTTGGGACATAGTTGTTTCATTTTTATATGAAATAAAATAACTTTCTATTTTTACATGGAAATCAGAATGCATATGCCTCACGTGTTTTTGGTGTTATTATTCACAGGAGACCATTTTGCAATGGCAATCCCTAATGCTGTATTCCCTGGTCAACTGGAAATACTTCCAAATCAGTTAATAAACTTCTTTCAATGTTTAAAGTTTGAAATATCTAAGCTGGGGTTAAAGGGAAAGCTCCTGTTTAGTTGTCAGTGTCTCTCAGAAGCACATCATGAGAATATTCATTCGTATTGTTGTAAAAATGTTTTCTTTCCTGTTTCGTGCTGGAGGAGTTGGCTCATGGGTTGCAGGACCAAAACCTGAAAACATCTCTGACTCTGTCACCAGGCCACACGATGAATACATCACTTAGGTTAGCATGAGAAAAAGGGAAAAACGGCTGTGAAGCCCATGAACTTTCCAAGAAGGTAAAGGAGAAAAAAAAAAGCAAAGATGGATTTGAAGTCTTAAGTTCTACTATGAACAGCACCATGCTGAGATCATAAAAATGAAAAATACCATCAAGATACATGAAAAAGGAAACACCAGAGGGAACATTGATAACAAGACTCCACAGAGCACAGCTTCCTCTGACAAGATGAAAAAGAAATGAAAAGAGGAAGGAGATCAATGGAACAGCCCCTCTACCTAAAGTTTCTGTCCGTGGAGAAACTGACATTTAAGTGCTGCCCAACTGGAAAAAGAAAAAAGACCCGGTTATTGAAGTTGGCTTTATTGGAGATGCGTTACTCAGATACAGATGCAAAGATGGGTTTGGCCAATGGGCATCCGTGTCAAGAAGCCTAACCTAACACATTCTGAACATTAAGCTACCTGTTATCTGCCAGTCCTTGGTGTTCAGAAGAATCCCTCCTCCTCACCCTAACTTCTATGAGGCTCTTTCCAAATATACTGTCATTGAGGTGAATACGAGTGAGTTGGGCCTTATGACACAAGGAGACAAGACTATTTGAGGAAAATAGGCACAGGTTTTCATACACATTTCATGTTATTCTGAATTACTGCTGGGTTCACTGATGGAATTATTAATTGAGTGTAGCCAGTAAGGGGAACCACAGTTACACTGGTATTTCTGGGTTCTGGATATCATCCTCAAGAAAACTATTTACTAATTACATTGAATGAGGTTATTTAAATGTGTAAGGTTCACACAAAAACAAAAAGACAATTCATTCCAAATTGTGCATATGGATATATAATGCTAATTATGGGAATTCTATTTTGAGAATTACTACAATTTTATGTGTTCTGTATAAAAACAGGAAAATAGTTTTCCAATATATAAAAGGAAAACATTTAAAAATATATTTTGTTGGCAAAATCAATTGCCAGAATTCATTCCATCGACTACCAAGCACTCCTCTGTGGCAAGAAGCCCTGCCTCTCTGTTGTATGTAGCAGGCAGCTACCCGCGTAAATGATGAGGGCAAGAAATATGCAGCTGATAAAAAGATAACATGTAATAGTCCAGTGATTAAATGTGTACTACGGATCAGCGCCAATGACTCGTAAGCTTTTGGTATTCAATTCGTTACAGCAAATGTTTTCTTTTTAAATTTTCTTCTGCAAATGTTTTCTTGTAATGAAAACGATTTCCCATTCAGCAGAATTACAAAAATAGTCAAAAAGAAATGTTCTGATTGATGTATGCAGTTATAATGTGTATTAAAGATTATTATAAAATGATAACTGAATTATATCCATTTCTAAAGTATGTTGTGACAGAATTTTTAAAAAATATGATTCAGTCTTGAAAATTGTTTTACCGCTGGATCAGTGTGGTTCTTAAACTTGGCTTTATCTTGGAGTCACCAGAGGAGATTCAAAGGATACCATTACCTGGATCCACCCCTAAGAGATTGGGATTTTAATTGGTCTGCATCTGGATTTTAAGAGCCCTTCTGGTGACTCAACTGTTTAGCTAGGGTTGAGAACCACTACCCTAGATTATCTGTCTTGCTCCAGTAACATTCTTTTTCTAAAATCATATATAATATAGTAATAGAAATAAATCCATGGAAATTCCAAGTAAAATCAGAATTGCTGGGGTTTTTCTCTGGAACTGAAATTCCTATGTGTGAATAATGCCCAAGAATTGCTTATATCCTTTCACCAGCCAAACAAAGCAAAACAAAAAACATTTAAAACCCAGTAAGATGGTACTTGACTTACCAGATATTAAAACATACTAAAAGCTGCCATACTAGAATCAGTATGGTAATGGATAAGAATAGAGAAGTCAGTAGAACAAAGTCGAGATCTCAGAAAGATCCCAGTTGATGTGCAAAGTTGTTAGTAACAAAGACTGTGGCACAATTCAGTGGAACAGGGATTATTTCAGAAATTCTGCCGGAACAAACAAGTGTCCATAAGGCAGAAAATAAGAATGATCACTATCTTATACACACTAAGAATATGTAAATTAAGGAAGAGGAGAAACAAACCACAACAATCTTAAAGAAAATCTATGAGATTGTAGGACCTAGGGTAGTATGAAACTTTCTTAACAAAGAAATGTGTCCTTCTCATGTCCACAGCCACAGACTGTCCCTGTGACTTTTCTGAGCTCCAGGAGTTATCTGGCTCTGCCGGGCAACTCTGGGGAGGACAAAATGTCTGTCACTTTCCAATTTCGAACGTGGAACAGAGCAGGACATTTGCTTTTCGGCGAACTTCAACGTGGTTCAGGGAGTTTCGTCCTCTTTCTTAAGGATGGCAAGCTCAAACTGAGTCTCTTCCAGCCAGGACAGTCACCAAGGAATGTCACAGCAGGTAACAGTTGTATTCCCATAAACCTGACATATCCACATGGAAATCATTTGGTAATGAGTGAATGAGGCAGTGAGATGCTCGATGCCCCCACTAGAGGAAGAGATTGCTGTTTCCTTTTAGACTGTTCCTGTGTGGCACACAGCCGTCACTAAAGTGTTCTTTTGACCAAAATGACTATATATGAGAAATCTGAAATGCATGTTTCTGCAGATGTACCTTCCCATGTACAAGGAAAATATGTAATACCCTTAAACTCCATTTTCTTACAAACATATACCAGCCTCCATCCCAAAGAACTAGGGTCAGGACCTCATGGAACAGACAACACCCAGGGGCATGTTCCTCTCCTGTCCTCACTTCTTTCCCTTCTCAACCCCGCCTCTCCTCTTAGGGTCTGTGCACAAATATTCTATACACAGTAGTCAATTGATAACTATCACCTTATAGTGAAAGATGCTGGCAAATACCAAGAGTTCTTACTCTTTTTTGATGGCCGATTAGTTTTCTGGGATAGCCTAGCACCCTGGAAGAATCTTAGCTCCTCCACTTACTGCCCTTCTGAAATGCAAATCACCAAGCCCCCGAGCCTCAGCTGTTTTCACTTGTGAAATGGTAAACCTCAGATCTCCTTTGCAGGGAGAACAATAGGAAGGAAGTCGATTTTATTAGCACAATGCCCACCCCACACACAGGCCTCTCATGCACACTCTCCATCAGGGCTTGTTTTTGTTGGGCAAATGCTTTGCCATCCCTGCTAGGTTAGGGGCTCAAATCCCACGAGGCCGGACTGAGTAACAGTAGATGGGAACTAATCTCAAGTGGGCACATTTGTTAACTACAGAGCTGCTGGATTGTGATGACTGGATTTGCACACGGGAGGAGCGCTGGGTCCTAAATCGACATTGTGCCTAAACTGGCATCAGAACCAAATGGGGGCTTTAAAAATAAAAAAAATAATAAATTAAAAAAAAAAAGATAGCATGATCTGAAAAAGAAGAAGGCACAGATGAAGAGGCTGACTTCTGACTTCCACTTGAGACCAGGGGATTATCATGCTCAAAAAAAGATTCCTTTTGGCTGTAAGAGGCACACGTGACTACACTGCTGTTAAATGTTGTGGTATGAAAGCACGATTTCAAGACCTGTGAAGAAATTCAGAGGGCGGGGCCTTATCTCACAAATAAGATTTTTTCCAAGAAAGGTTAAAATTGTGACCCACACACAGATACAAAATGAACATATGTCAGAGATTTTCTTTAACTCATTAATTAATTAGAGAACCAGTGTTAGGGAAATAATTAAAGATGAAATTGCCTACCAACATAGTGAATCAGTTTCCCAAGGTAGAAAAGAAATAGTCTTATTACAGAATAAGTATTAAGCCAGACTGTGATGCACATTTCAGGCAATCACTAATGTGACTGCAAAGACAAATTTCATCCATTTATGTAGCCAGACAGATACAACCCATTATATAACACGTTCTAAAGATAAAGGACAACTTGTCCTCAAGTAAGAGGACTTGACAGCACTGTTTGCTACACAGCCCATCTTATATTCACGTGGTAACTGGGGAGGCACACTCCTTTATGCAAAGGAAAACTAAACTCCTTCATGTCTCTTGGACAAGTGGGTAGTTACAACTTGGAGCCAGGCACCTACATTAAGGAGACAGGAACACTACCTTTCTTGATGTTTACATTTCAAAGAAATGTCTCCAAGGTCCTTAAGAAAAACATTCCTGGAAACAAGAAAGAGGCTAAATAAGGTTTTTTGTTGTTGTTGTTTTTGTTTGTTTGTTTTAAGATTTTAAAGATGTACAAGTTTTCTGAAAGAAATGCTGTAAGGAAAAAAAGTGAGTGAAAGTGTGTATCCCTTTTAGCACTAACAAAGTTTTTGTTTGTTTTGGTTTGTGTTTACCCTTACACCAGTAAGGCCAGTTTAAAGAAGTACCACACATTTATAGTCAGAAAGGAGATGCTGAGATGCAAACCTAGCAGAACTTGTCAATATCCACAGGGAAAGGCAAATCCCTTCCCTGTACACACTTTGCATCTCTGTGGACAAGCATTATTTGCATTATCATCAGTGTTCTGCAAGTTAACTTCTGTCACTACACAGCTGTAAAGTAACCCAGTCCAAGATGATGCTTTACAATCCTGTAATGTCAGCTAATCTTTCCATTGAAAATATATCCAGTAATCTCTTTTCCCCATTTCAAAGACCGCCCTCAATTTTTTTCCTACAGTAGTTGGTTCAGCTTTACTGCTGATGAGTTGCATATATTCTGGATTCAATGAGGTGCTGAGCAAGCACTTCGTCCAGTTCTAGGTTGCACAATAACTAGAATTAAATATAATTAAAGTTCTTAAATCTCATCAGGATTTTGCTTTAGCTCATGCCTTTGTGAGTGTGATATTTTGCCTCTGCAGTTAAAATGCTGTAGTTGTTAACAAGAGATCATACTCAAATGTGTTTAAAATGACATCTATGTTGTGGGCAATTAATTTAATAACTTCTCATTAAAATATAGATTCCACTGTATCTGATTTTCTTGTGCATAAACTATGGCCAAAGGCCAAATACAACCTAATAGAAAACAAAAAGGAAACAAATGTGGATGATAGACATGAAAACAATTACACAAAGATCTGCTTTTATTTGTCAAAAGATATTCTTAAAGAGGGCACTTTTTGCAGTTATAAAAAGAACATGTCAAAGATTTTGTTTAACTCATTAGTTTATGAGGGAATCAGTAAGATGTTACAACAGGTTCGAAGAATCAAAGATATATAAGCAGTAAGCTGCAATGACTTTGCATATAATGTAAAACTGGCTTATTCCATGGGATGAGGTAGAGGAACCAGGAAGATCAATTGTATTTCTTTTTTTTTTTTTTTTGAGACGGAGTCTCGCTCTGTCGCCCAGGCTGGAGTGCAGTGGCGCGATCCTGGCTCACTGCAAGCTCCGCCTCCTGGGTTCACGCCATTCTCCTGCCCCAGCCTCCCGAGTAGCTGGGACTACAGGCGCCGGCCACCTCGCCCGGCTCATTTTTTTTTTGTATTTTTAGTAGAGACAGGGTTTCACCGTGGTCTTGATCTCCTGACCTTGTGATTCGCCTGCCTCGGCCTCCCAAAGTGCTGGGATTTCAGGCGTGAGCCACCGCACCCAGCCGGATCAATTGTATTTCTACCAGACAAAATTCATTTGCATGTCTATGAACAATAATCATTTGCCTGCTTTTAATTTTCTACAATTCCCAGGGTGATAAAAGAATTCAAAGAAGGTAAAAGACCTGCAGAATCATATAAGCCTCGAGATTGTGTTTAGAAAATGCCTACTTTTACATTGAAGACGTTCAGAATCTTGGTTGATTTTAAAGAATAATTTATTTCCTTACACATTACTATTACTTCTGTTTCTGTTTCATACATCACTGAAGGTTAAAAGGGAAAGCTAAAATATTAATGTTAATTTTTAATTTTTAAGAAGTACTACATTTGAAATGCTAATAATATACTAACTTCACATAAATGCATGTTAGGAAGAAAAATAAATCAAGCACAGAGTCATTTTAATAATTTACAGGTTTCCTGAGACTATCAAGTAAAATGTTAACTTTATAGAAAAGTTTCTATTAGTCTAAAGTTTATTATGATATATGTAACTTCTGAAACAGTTTTGATTTTTGCCTAATTTTAAACTTCAGTGCAATGTTAATTTAATAGGCCTCATGAAGCTAATCTTATTTTTAGCCCATTTCTTGGCATGTATCTTTGACATATTACCAGGTAAAAGAAAACACAGAATACCTCTAGTGATTTTAAATACCTTAACATTTAAATTTATCATCAAAGACAATTTGTTATGTTACCAAATTATTTCATAAAATTAATTTCATAATTACTACTAAGAATCATAAAATAAGGTGGATGTGAATATAAATATATAAAAATACTGTACATATATAAAGTACACCGCCAGTTCTTTCCTAAGCATTTTTTATCAAATATAAAATATTAGCTTTTATTTTATTTTATTTTTTGAGACAGTCTCACTCTGTCACCAAGGCTGTAGTGCAGTGGTGTGATCTCTGCTCACTGCAACCTCCACCTCCCGGGTTCAAGCGATTCTTGTGTCTCAGCCTCCCAAGTGGCTGGGACTATAGGCACATGCCACCAGCCCCAGCTAATTTTTTGTATTTTTAGTAGAGATCAGGTTTCACCATGTTAGCCAGGCTGGTCTCGAACTCCCGACCTTAGGTGATCGCCCACCTCGGCCTCCCAAAGTGCTGGGATTACAGGCGTGAGCCACCATGCCCAGCCAATAATAACTTTTAAAAGAGAGTATGATTATGTCTATAATCATAATGTGTTAATTCAGAAACACATGAATATATGTTAAAGATTTTAATTAATCAATGAAGAAACCAGTGAGATATTATAGTCAGTTCAGAGGAGAATTCAAAGTATTACACATACAGGCAGATAAGAAATGCCAAAATGAATTACAGACAGAAATGAAATGGTCCAGTAACCAACTGCACCCCACCAGGCACAAGTCATTTGCATTTCTATGGGTACAAGTCATTTTGCATTACTATCAGTTTTCTACAATTTACAGGGCTGTAAAATAGCTCAGACAGTGAAAGCAGGGTTTACCTTAATTAATGGGTGCAGTAAGCCAGACATCCAGTGATCTTCCCCCCATTTCAAATCCTGTTGCACCGCATAAGTATGTACAATTATTATGTGTCACCTTTTTCTAAAAAAAGCTTTTCACAGCCATTCTTCACATATTTTTTTATCAACTCACTTTCTTGATTCTTGTAACATATTTTTGTTAGATTCAGTGAAGCAAGTAAGTTTTGCATTTGAAGATTGAACCAAACTGTGTTGTTTTTAATCCCATCGTAAAGGCTTCTAGTGTTTATGTTTGATAATTAAATTCTAGTTCCTTTACGTAAATTATCAGAATTTATTATAGTGATTCTTCAGAAAGTAATATTTTTATTCAGGCATTATTGTCATAATAAATGAAATTTTTAAAATTAAAGATAGGTGGTTAATTTTTTTTCAGTGATACATCATCAACATGTAAATACCACTCTTTGACTTATTCAGTGATCTGAATCAAATTGTTTTCAAGTGTTTACAGAGCTCATAATTTAGAGTTGTCTCTGACTGATTATATTTCCTCCAGGTGCTGGATTAAACGATGGGCAGTGGCACTCTGTCCTTATCTGCTAAGTGGAGCCATATGAATGTGGTGGTGGATGATGACACCGCTATTCAGCCCCTGGTGGCTGTGCTCATTGATTCAGGTGACACCTATTATTTTGGAGGTAAGAGAAAGCAACTGAATGACAGTGGCAGTGGAACCACTTTTTATCTTTATTGCTTTGCATTTTAACTCTCTAGTCAAATTTAAACCAAGTTAATACTAAGAAATAATCTATCTCTAGCAATGAAATTAATACCTTTTGAGTTTGTAAAAAACATGAAACATTTATCAATTTTTCTTCCCAATACAAAAATAAGTATCTGCAGAAAGTTTACTTAATGTTTAAATAACTTCATATTTCATTTAACATTAAAAGAAAATACATTTGAGCTACACATAGTAAATAAGAATTAAGTGGAAACTTTCAAACATCAGTATCATAATCATATCTCTACAACAGATAAATCCATTTTACTTCTAACAGCTTGTACAAACAAAACAGAACATATTGTCTAAAGTCATTTGTCTTACATAAAATATTACTTATATGTTTAAGTCTACATCTAAATCTATACTATTGAATCATTAGTACACAGCTCAATTTGTAGGTAGATAGATGAATAAATATTTTTACATGGAAAAGGATTAATAGGAAATGTCATACTGATTATGAAGTACTTTCAAAACATTGACAATAATAAACAAATACTAATTAATAGGAGAGAAGCATATTAAATGAATCCAGTGTAATTGATGTTACACTGGTGCAAAGTACTGAATGTTTGCTTCCCCCTGCCCAGATTCATATGTTGAAATCCTGACCCCCAAAGTCATGGTGTCAGGAGGCTTTGGAGGGCAAGTAAGTCAGGAGGGTGGAGCCCTTATGAATGGAATTAGTGCCCTTATGAAAGAGGCCCAAGAGAACTCCCGTGCCTTTCCTGCCATGTGAAGTTATAAGGAGACTGTGGTCTGTGAACCAGACACTGCATCTGCTTTGCCTCAAACTTAGACTTTCCAGCATCCAGAACTGACAGAAATAACTGTTTGTGGTGTAAACCACTCAGTTCATGGGATTCTGCCCAAACTGACTATGAGAACTCATACAGCTAAAGAAATGGAAACAAGCAGATCTTTTGATTATAAAGGAAGTTTGGATTTTTTAAATTAAAAGAACCACTAGGAATAACAGCAAAACCCTGCTATGTATTCTAGAATGCTCCTGTGAGCCCAACGATGAGGCTTATATATCTGGAAGCTACAGTTAAAAGAAATAATCATGTGAGAAAACTTGTCACATGGGGGCATGGATGCCTGTACATTAAAGCATTCTGTTATCATCCCATATCACCACATATATAAGAAAACTTATTCTCAAGTAAGAAAGTTTTCAACTAGGTAAGAAATTCCATGCTGGACACAGATATAGAGAGCCACTTTGCACTGTACCTAAACACTGAGGTGTTACGGAGGTAACTTAATTACTTGTAATTCTTACTGGAAAGGTAAATATATTCAACCTTTCTTAGTAATAAAAATTGTATGTAAACAGAAATATAGATCTAGTAATAGAAGACTTGCTATATACATACAGTCCTATACACTGCATTTTACCTCATCAGTATTTGTGGTGTTTCACAAAGAATATGTACTTTTCCAAATATACACTCACAGACATTCAAAGACTTCACTGAGCTGCCCTCTGGCACACAGTGTGTATTTGAATTGTTAAACAAAATTAAAATGGCCTGAGGAATCTCTGAGCAGACAAAGCCTTGTAAGTGGCCTTAACTTTGCTTGATTTACCAATATAAGCAAAACTTAACTTGAGCTATTTCTTGTAAATGGCTTTAAAAAAAAAAAAAGAAGTCAAACTTAAGGCTAACCAATCAGAAGCCACCAATTAACTTACATAACTAGAGACTTTCCAGCAGGATCAACCAAGTAGGGCAATTGTATAACTACAACCAGTGAAAAATCTGCTCCTATATTTACCTTACAGAAGCTGGCCCTTTTCGTTCCCTTGAAAGGGTCCCTGAACCAGTTACCATTTGAAGCTGCTTCAGCAGTGATTGATGAATCACTGTTAGCTCAAATCAACTTTTGTGCCTCCATTACCTTTTATTAATGGATACATTTATATCTCTAGTTGGATGCTTTTTCCTCTAAGCAGACACAGAGTAACCCTAAAGAGCTTAAGATTTTTAAAATTTCAAGAAGTTAATGCCTTGATTTATCTTGAGTGGATGATAACATAAGGAGTCCTCAGAAAAATATAGCCATGCCTGCCAACCTTTTCAGAAGAGCGAAGTTAGCTTAAGGAATAATCATCAGTCCTAGGTTGTCAGTGATCTGAGAAATTCCATGTGCTGAGGATGATACCATATTAAGGGTTTCCAAGTATGAGTACCAAGATAGCTCCTATACCTGCTCTCAGCCATATGTGGTATAGACAATTATCTCTAACAAAGTTTTTCCAAACCAAGTAGAAAAAACAGTAACCAGAGCAGAGATTTTTTTTATTGGGATGGGACTAAAATCTGTCCCTCCTTTAGGATGAGGGCTAAAATCTGCATGACAGAAACAGGTGACAGAGTCTGATCCACACTACTTTGTTTTCACAACTGCTAGCCCAGATGGAATAGGTCCAGAGAGAAACTACTGAATAAGCAATAGAAATCTCAAAAGTATAGTCTTTGACAATGTATATTCATATATATTTTCCCATTTCCTTCAGAAAATACATGATGCTTCTCTTGTTTTTTAAACTTATTTTAGGCTCAAAGGTATACATGTGCAGGTTTGTTATATAGGCAAATTGCATGTAATGGGGGTTGGTGTATAGATTATTTCATCATCCAGGTAATGAGCATAATTATTTCATCACCCAGGTAATGAGCATAGTACCTAGTGGGTAGTTTTTCAATCTTCATCCTCCTCCACCCACCACCCTCAAGTAGGTTGTGGTGTCTTTTCTTTCCTTCTTTGTGTCCATATGTACTCAATATTAAGCTCCCACTCATAAGTCAGAATACATGGTATTTGTTTTTCTGTTCCTGTGTTAGTTTGCTTTGGATAATGACCTCCAGCTCCAAAGGACATTATCTCATCTTTTTTATGGCTACATAGTATTCCATGGTATATATGTACCATATTTTCTTTACACTGCCATTGATGGGTATTTAGGTTGATTCTATGTCATTGCTATTGTGAATGAACATACACATCTATGTGTCTTTATGGTAGAAAGATGATTGATTGTTCCTTTGGGTGTGTACTCAATGGGGTTGCTGGTTCGAGTGGTAGCTGTTTTAAGTTCTTTGAGAAATCACCAAACTGCTTGCTGCAATGACTGAACTAATGTATAATTCCCCCAGCAGTGTATAAGCACTCCCTTTTCTCCACAGCTTTACCGGCACCTGTTATTTTTTGCCTTTTAAATAATAGCCATTCTGACTGGTGTGAGCTGGCGTCTTGTGGTTTTGATTTGCATTTATCTAGTGAGTAATGATGCTGAGGGTTTTTTCATATGCTTTTTGGCCATGTGTATGTCTTCTTTTGAAACGTGCCTGTTCACATCCTTTGCCCATTTTTAATGGAGTGGTTTTGGGTTTTTTTTTGTTTTTGTTTTTGTTTTTGTTTTTGCTTGTTAAGTTCCCTATAGATTCCAGATGTTAGACCTTTGTCAGATGCATAATATGTGAATGTTTTCTTCCATTCTGTAGTTTGTCTGTTTACTCTGTTGATAGTTTCTTTTGCTGTGCAGAAGCCCTTTAGTTTAATTAGGTCCCATTTGTCAGCTTTTGTTTTTGTTGCAATTGCTTTCAGTGTCTTCATCATGAAATCTTTGCCATGTCCTATGTCCAGAATGGTATTTCCTATATTTCCTAGGTTATCTTCCAGGGTTTATAGTCATAGGCTTTATTTTAATTTTTTTTTTTGAGACAGGGTCTCACTCTGTTGCCCAGGTTGGAGTGCAGTGGGACAATGCACCCTCAACCTCCCAGGCTTAAGAGATTCCCCCGCCTCAGCCTCCTGAGCAGCTGGGACTACAGGCACATGCCACCACACTCAGCTATTTTTTTTTATTATTATTATTTGTAGAGATGAGGTCTCGTTATGTTGCCCAGGCTTGTCTCAAACTCTGAGGCTCAAGCTGTCCTCCCACCTCGCCCTCCCAAAGTGTTGGGATTATAGGCATGAGCCACTGCACCTGACAGGTTTTACATTTTACTCTTTAATCCATCTTCAGTTGATTTTTGTATATGGTGTAAGGAAGGGATCCAGGAACGGTTGATGGTTAGCCAGTTATCCCAGCACCATTTATTGAATAGGGAGTCCTCTCGCTATTGCATGTTTTTGTTGACTTTGTTGAAGATCAAATGGTTGTAAGTGTGTGGCATTGTTTCTGGGCTCTCTATTCTGTTCCATTGGTCTGTGTGTCTGTTTTTGTACCAGTACTGTGCTATTTTGTTTACTATAGCCTTGTAGTAGAGGTTGAAGTTGGGTAACGTAATGCCTCCAGATTTGTTCCTTTTGCCTTGGATTCCCTTGGCTATTCAGGCTCTTTTTTGATTCTATATTAATTTTAAAATAGTTTTTACTGGTTCTGTGAAGAATGCCATTGGTAATTGGATAGGAATAGCATTGAATCTATAAATTGCTTTGGGCAGTATGGCCCAATATGGTTAAAAACCATATTTATTATTCCTATCCATGATTATGGAATGTTTTTCCATTTGAATGCCATTTATGATTTCTTTGAGCAGTGTTTTGTAATTCTTGTTGTAGAGATCATTCACCTCCCGGGTTAGCCTAGGTATTTTATTCTTTTCGTGGTAATTGCGAATAGGATTGCATTCTTGATTTGGCTCTCAGCTTGCATGTTGTTGGTATATGGGAATGCTACTAATTTTTGTACATTATTTTGTATCCTGAAACTTTACTGAGATTATCAGATTAAGAAGCTTTTGGGCAGAGACGATGGGGTTTTGTAGGTATAGAATCATATCGTCTGCACACAGAAACAGTTTGACCTCTTTTCCTCCTATTCAGATGCCTTTTATTTCTTTCTCTTGCCTGATTGCTCTGGCTAGGACATCCAGTACTATGTTGGGTAGGAATAATGAGAGAGGGTATCCCTGTCTTGTCCCAGTTTTCAAGGGGAATGCTTCCCATCTTTTGCCCATTCAGTATGATGCTGGCTGTGGGTTTGTCATAGGTGGCTCTTATTATGTTGAAGTATGTTCCTCCAATGCCTCGTTTGTTGAGGGTTTTTAACATGAAGGAATGTTGAGAAAATATCTGATGCTTCTCTAGAGACAAATATATGAAAGCAAACATTTCATGAAGGATTAAAGAATATTTTGTGGCAGCAAGAATGACTCTCCAAGATGCCCTAATCTCTGAAAACTGTGAATCCGTTATATCACTTAAGGGATTTTGCAGAGGTAATTAAGGTTGCAGACTTTAAGATAGGAGATGATCGTGATTCATGCAGTGGGCTGAATGTAATCACATGAGCACTTAAGAGATTTAACTTGGTTGGAGGCAGAAGAGACACAGAAGAGAGGTGTGGGTGAGGGAAGCCAGAGAAACTGGAAGCAGGAGAATGTCTCTCTGCAGCATTACTGGTTTAGAAAATGAACTGGGCACCATGAAGAGCGATGCAGGCAGCCTGACGCTGCTGAGAGGCCCCAACTACCAGCTGGTGATGAACTGGGACCTCACTCCTACAAGAAGATGAATTCTGCTCTAACCTGCATTTGCTTGGACATACATTCTCCCCTAGAGCCTTCATAAAGAGCCCAAGAGCACCTTGATTTTCTCCTTGTAAGACTATAAGCAAGGTCATCAGTCCAGCCCTCCCACACTTCTGAAGTGAGAGATAGTAAGAGAATGTTTTAGTGATTTGTTACAGTGATGATGAAAAGCTGATACACATTCCAGCCTCCATCACATCCATTTACAGACATTCCCATTCAGTTCTGAACCCTTGGACAATGGCCCAAAACAAAACAAAACAAAACAAAACCTTTTCTCAAACACACGCTGAGAATATACTGAAAAAAAAAATCTATCTATCTATCTATCTATCTATCTATCTATCTATCTATCTATCTATCTATCTATCTATCTATCTATCTGGTCAGGCACAGCGGCTCACCTGTAATCTCAGCACTTTGGGAGGCCAAGGTGGGTGGATCACCTGAGGTCAGGAGTTCAAGACCAGCCTGGCCAACATGGTGAAACCCTGTCTCTACAAAAATACAAAAAAAAAATTAGCTGGGCATGATGGCGGGTGCCTGTAATCCCAGCGACTCAGGAGGCTGAGACAGGAGAATTGCTTGAATCTGGGAGGCGGAGGTTGCAGTGAGCCGAGATCATGCTATTGCACTCCAGCCTGGGCGACAAAGCAAGACTCCATCTCAAAAAAAAAAAAAAAAAAAAAATACATATATATATATATATAGTTTTAACAGAAAGTCAAACTATCCAATACATTTTCTGTTTTTTGTTTTGTTTTGTTTGGATTGTGTATGGCCTTGAAGGTAAAGTAACATACATGATCATGAACCATATAGGGACACAGTGACAGAAATGGGAAAGCTGATCCATGATCATACATGCATACATGCATACATACATACACTATGGATTCCAAAGTCCCCTTTGACCTGAAAGTATGAGACGAGCCCACAACCCGTTTGAAATAGATACTCAGCAACCACAACCCAAACTGTATATACATAAGTAAAGTTGTCCTTATTTCAGAGATGATATTATGAATTGAATTGTTTTCCTTCAAATTTATATGAACCCCAGAATGTGACCTTGTTTGGAGATAGGATCTTTGCAGAGGTAATCAAGTTAAAATGAGGTCATTAAAGTGAGCCCCAATCCAGTATGACCAGTGTCCTTATAAAAAAGGGAAATGTAGGTGCAGAGACACACACAGAGGGAAGACGCTGGGACAACACACGGGGAATATGCCTTGGGAAGACAGAGGCCTAGAGTGTTACACCTGCAAGGCCAGAGCTGCTTACTGTGTTCCTCCCTGACCCCACCTCCCACCTGGGGCTGAGCTTGACCCAGGCCTTACCACCCACTGCTGCTACTCTGCCATAAATCCCTTTTTAAAAAAATTTTAAATACTTATTTGACAAATAAAAGTTCTATATATTCAAGGTATACTACGTTATGATTTGATATAGGTATACACTGTGTTCTGATTACCACAGTCAAGTTAATTAACACACCCAGCACACCACACATAGTTACCATGTTGGTGGCAGAGGGGACTGAAGACATTTAAAATCTACTCTCTTTCCAAATTCCGGGTAAATAAAACAGTATCATTCCCTATAATCACCATGCTGGATCCCTTTTGTTTCATAGGGTTGTTGAAAAAAGACTGCGAATTAAGGACTGAAATGCATGTCTTCCAGATAGGCCACAGGATCACACTCAGGAACCAGTTTTAAATAGACCACCCTTTATGGAGCTTCCCTTCATCACCGTGCCCAGTGGAATTGTAACAATGCTAAATGAGTGCCGTTACCTTTTTCACTGCTTTATGTGCTGGTTTTACGGCACCACACAGGTGTCCCTGGAGCCTTGGCTCCTCTGGAGCATCTTACTGATGTGCCACTGCCTCACGAAGAAAGGCCATGTTTTGCCCAAAGTGACTAATAGTTTAACTCAGTCGGTTATTTCAGCTTATTTTTATTGCCCAGTAATGATGCGGTAAAACATTTTACTAAGTCGGGGAGCACATCAGCCTTTCCTAGACAATGATAAACAGAATATTTGCCAGCTCAGTCAATGACTGAGTACAACCAAGAGACACTGCAGCCTAAGAGAGGGCAGTCAGAGTGGGGAAGTCACAGAAGGGTGCAATAAATCTTCTCCCCAGGGATGTTTACGCAGAAAGTCCTTGGTCATTAGAAATGTCATTTAACTGTAAATAATAAGATACATTTGCTAATCAATGCTTGAGGTGCTTCCTGAGAGTATTAGTATAGTTTTGCATTTTACTATTTTTTTTCCAGAATCCCTTTAAAATTATGTTGGAGACGGGACAATATGAAAGTAAAATTCATCCCTAAAATTGGCTGTCAGCATGGAAATTATAAATCTCATTTTCTAAACTCTTTGACAGTCCTCACAGCAAACTTTCCACAGAGCAACTGTGAAAACAATGTCAATCTGCAAAGTTTCTGATTGTTTTCTTTCCTCATATTCCGAGGTGTGCATATGTGCCCCGAATTGTATTAAAACATTTGCTACAGATGACAGATTTTATAACAAAAAACAAATAAGCCAATATATCCAAGACCTATCATTTCAAAAGTAAAATATTTAGGAAGCACTAAAAGGGATAAGAATGAAAATACCATTCCCTTTTTTAAGTGATACTAAATAAAGTTGATTACAGAAAATGCTTTGTCAAAGTATAAATACAGTATCACCTTTATGGTTTAAATTCTCCAGGTGAGATTTTATAACGTCCCGTTATCCAAGAACACATTTCCATAAATATATACATGCTAGTGTTAGAAATGCTTTTGAGTTAGTTTTACTCATATCACAATTTAATTCATTTTTGCTGTGAAATAGATCATATATGTACGGTTAGAAAAATATTACTAATAATTTTTTAAAAGAATATATATTCTGTTACATAAATATACCACATTTGATCAGTTCTACTGTCCCATTTTGTTATTGTTAGGCAATTTTCATTTTTGCTTTTAGATTTGCTTTATAAAATTTAGGGGGGTGGTGTCTGTTTTGTTGTTTTGCTTTTTTTTTAGACAGGGAGTCACTCTGTTGCCCAGGCTGGAGTGCAGTGGAGCAATCACAGCTCACTGCAGCCTCTGCCTCTCCAGGCTCAAGCACTTCTTCCACCTTAGCCTCCAGAGTAGCTGGGACTACAGGCCGGCGCCACCACACCCAGCTAATTTTTGTTGTTGTTTTCTTCGTATTTTGTAGAGACAAAGTTTTGCCATGTTGTTCAGGCTGGTCTGAGGTGATCCACCCACCTCAGCCTCCCAAAGTGCTGGGATTACAGGCATGAGCCACCATGCCCAGCGTAAAATTCAGTTTTTTAAATATTCTTAACATACCCAGTTTTTCCAGTGAATTTTGCATTCCTTGTGTGTGCTTTTGTAACTTTATTTACCCATCTGTATAGTAAACTTTGGGAAACACCAGCTCTAACCACCATGTTTAACAGCACAGGCTGGTTGTTAAATTTTACTGATGCATATAAACGCAAAATGATTTCCTCACATAGAAATAGCCTTTGGTTCCGCCAGTATTCATTACTCATTTTAGTAATTTAAAGACCACATGATCCAAATTCTTCTTGAATGCTGTGCAGTGTATTGGAATAGACTAATAAGCCCTTTTCTGTTTTCTCAGCAAATTTAATTCTTGGGACATTTCTGTTCCTATAGTTTCCTATGACACATAGCATCACTAAGAATCAAATAAGTGAAACTGAAAAGATTAAAATTAATCCTGTAATCCAGTTTTAATAATGAGTTCTTTTTATTATGTTTCTTTTTCCTTTCCATTTGTTTTATATTGGCCTGGAGAAAACAGGCTTGATGGATAAAATTCACAGTATTTTCTTCCTAACTAGCTTATATAGAATGGCCTGAATATGTACAGCTGCAGACACTAACTTCATTCCTACAGTATAATATCCACCAATGATTGAAACTAGTCAGCTGCACATGTTATTTATTTATTTAAAAGGATTTGGATTTTTATACAATATTTAAAAACCACAAAATGAAAAGGGATCAATCACTGTATACCTTGGAAGTCTTTCCAACAGTCTCAGTATCCAACAGCCGTGAAGGCTGTGACCTTTTTCCTTCTTTTCTTAGCCTGCTGGTCATTTAAGGGTCACCGGAGATGACTCATGCTCTAGTTCTTAAAATCAAACTTGTTCCACCAAGTCCAAGACCCTGAATTTCCACCAAGTCCAAGACCCTGAATTTGTCCAAATTGTAAAAGCATCCTCTTGCCACCTGTCCACCAAAATACCTTCTATTCAAGCGAACAACAGCTTTAATTGCTGACTCAACTCTCAAATTCTAAAAATGTCTGTACTGCTTCATCATCAGGGGCACCAAGAAGTTCACATATCACACAATTCCCAACTTTGCCATATTTTTCATGGCAAAATTGGAAAATACCGTGGACTTTATCCATCAAGCCTGTTTTCTCTGAGCCAATATAAATTGACAATAGAAAAGAAAAAAAAGCATAACAAAACGAACTCATTATTAAAACTAGATTAACTATACTCTTTTCAGTTTTACTTATTTTATCCTTAATGATGCTATGTCTCATAGGAAACCATATGAACTGAAAAATATGTCATCACACATTCTTCCCTAGTTTCAACTTCCAAGTCTTCATCCACCTTCCCTGCACCAACCATGCTCCTTAGTAGGACCCCGTTGGTAGGACTCAAGTATTTCAGTCAGTGGATTTGTACCTGATTCTTCAATGCATCTTTCTCCGCGGCGTCGCCCATGATGATCTTGCCGCCAGGTTTGCTGGTCTTCCCCACCGGAAAGGCGGCGCGCAGCCCCTGCTGGTGCTCCCTGAGGCCCTGGCCTTCCCGGAAGCCGCGCTTCTGCATGATGTTGTGCGCCACCGTTCCCACCACGTTAGAGAGGAAGGAGCTACTAGGCCGGTTTGGAGATCTCAGTCTGTCCTGTTCCTCCTTCACTAAGGGAGGAATGGCAGCTTTGGAAGACCGTGATTGAAGTCTTGAATCCTCTTCATAAGGAAAATCTCGGGGTGACTCTTTCTCTACCAGGGAAGTGGGTGGGGCAATGGCAGCTCCGCCCTACTTCTTTTCCTCCTCTCTGTTTCCTAATCTTCATCTTCGTCAGAATCTGGATCTGGTCGCCTTGATCAGAACCCCCCTATCTTTCTGCCTGTCTTTAGGCCTCTTTTCCCTTTCTGCTATTTCCTTTTGTATTTCTAGCTCCTGCTGTGTCTGTCATTCCTCTCTTTGGCGCTTCACTACTTTCTCATAATCATAAGGAAACCTAGGATCATATTCGTCAGCTAAGGGAATCAGAACGTCCCCTGCAGAAACCCACTGGGAACAGCATCCTTCAGCCCAGCTGCTGCATGCCGTGGTGTGTCCCCAATTTGCAGGTCATCTGAGGAGCTGCCTGGCCTTAGGACAATGACTGGGGCAAGAGCTGCACTGTTTCTTCCTTTGGCTCTTTCCCTGAGTGAGCACTGCCTTCCCCACCTGAAGCTGAGGCTGCTGAAGTTTGACGTTTTGGGACCAGCCTTCTGCTTTTGAGTCACTGGTCTCCACTCCCAGGCCATTATATGGGGACATGCTTTTTTTTTTTTTTTTTCTTTTTAATGTTGCCCTGTTGACTCTACCCATGGGTAGCCAGTTTAATATGAACAAATGGAGGAGGAGGAGGAGGAAGAAGAAAGAAGGAAGAAGAAGAAGAAAAAAACCCCACCAATTTTCTGATGCCAGATAAATGGAAAATGTTATTTGTACCAAAGAAAACTTGAGAGAGTCGGCCGGGCGCGGTGGCTCACGCCTGTAATCCCAGCACTTTGGGAGGCCGAGGCAGGTGGATCATGTGAGTTTAGTAGTTCAAGACCAGCCTGGCCAACATGGTGAAACCGCATCTCTACTAAAAATACAAAAATTAGCTGGGCATGGTGGCACACTCCAGTACTACCAGCTACTTGGGAGGCTGAGGCAGGAGAATCGCTTGAACCCGGGAGGCAGAGGTTGCAGTGAGTCGAGATGGTGCCACTGCACTCCAGCCTGGTACAGAGCGATACTCCATCTCAGAAAAAAAAAAAAAAGTGTAATTTGCAGATGCAGATTTATCTTCTGTTCTGTCATTTTTGTCCATTCTTTTTTTTCTAGTCTGAGATTTCATCTTTTTAAAGTGTTTTTCAAGCAGCACCCTGTACGGTTGCAGATTGTGCATATAGCCTGCATTTTTTGCATTCATGCCTGAAATAGAGATTGACTGAAGGTCAAATTCTTTTAAACTTACCTTTATGGAATCTTTCTGCTATTCAATGCCATACCTCTTTCCATGATATAGAGAATACAAAGTTGACTGTTGCATCGCCAGTCCTCACATACTTCTTGTAGGAAGTTGCTAGTCCGAGAACTTGTAGCAACACTGCATTGAAGTCTGTCACCGCATTAACACACAGTGACAATTTTCTTGCTAACCTCATATGCTTACACAAATGAAAATAACCACGCTAAAATTTTCATGGGTCTTAATATCTTTATTTGTTCGATTTCATATCTAAAAACACGCAGTACTTTATGATTAGAATTTGTCCTGAAAGTTTCATAAATTTTTGGGGGGACACCTGGATTTATTTTAGTTTTTTTCCTAACAGAGTTATTGAACTCATTCTATTTAAGAATAACCTAAGTTATGTTTCAGGAAACACCAGTTGGTGAAAGAAAAATTAGCAGAACTGTTGATATTCCTATAATTCATTACTCGAAAATATTTATTAAATTAATATCCTCTTAGTTCTTAACCTAATGTGTTTATTTCTTAATGATTAGTGAGGTGCAGTAGAATTTTACAAAGTTCACTCTTTATCCCATTCTTCAGAAGATTCTGCTGTACCATTTAAACTTAAATTTCTTTTTTAAATATAAAAATATAAAAGATTTTAGTCTTCAAACTTTTAAAAAATATGGTGTTAAATTTTAAACTTCCAATCTCTGTGAGGTTATGTATAAAGTTTTGATAAGCTAAAAAGAAGTCTTAAATAGGAGGGAAGCTTTTACTTTAGGAATCTAAAGCAGAAGATATTAAACTGTTAAAGAGATAAAGCTTCAGTTATTTTTTTTTTTTTTTTTTTTTTTTTGAGACGGAGTTTTGCTCTGTAGCCCGGGCTGGAGTGCAGTGGCCGGATCTCAGCTCACTGCAAGCTACGCCTCCAGGGTTCCCGCCATTCTCCTGCCTCAGCCTCCGGAGTAGCTGGGACTACAGGCGCCCGCCACCTCGCCCGGCTAGTTTTTTTTTTTTTTTTTTTGTATTTTTAGTAGAGACGGGGTTTCACCGTGTTAGCCAGGATGGTCTCGATCTCCTGACCTCGTGATCCACCCGTCTCGGCCTCCCAAAGTGCTGGGATTACAGGCTTGAGCCACCGCGCCCGGCCCCTAGCTTCAGTTATTAAAATAGAAATCTAAACACAACATTTAATTTTTATGGAGACTTTTAGGGAGGAAATAAGAGTACAGGCATTGAGAAGTACTTCATTGATTCCAATGAGAGGAATCTTCATTGACTATTTTTTGAAATTGTACTAGCGATTCATAATATAAGGTCAAAGAGAGATCAATGAAAAACACATTAAGTACAAATTCTATACTTCATTTTTTTCATTTTAATAAAGAAAGAGCACTGTAAAGAAAACTCAATCCTCAAGTGGTAAATATTGATGTACATTTACTATGATAATTGGAGAAAAGGATATTTGCATGGACTCAGTGTCATGCCAAATACTAGGTTTAATACCTAATATTTGAATGATTGGGAAAAAAATTATATCCCACAAGTTTGAAAGAAACAGTGCTTACAGAGTCAATATAAGCAAACTTCTTTTTTAAAATAAGGCAAAGGATAAAATTTTTCAAATGCTATAATTTCATAATATACAATTAAAAAAGCCCTTTCTATGACTAGAAAGAAATAAAATACATTTGATTATTTCCAATATTAGAAGTTAAATATTAAAAGTTTTACCATAACCAGCACTCCATTCTCTTTTTTTGTTGTTATCTTTCCAGAGGGAATGAAATAGTTATAATTACTATAAGGATTAGAAAACTGCATCTCTTATGGAATAAATAGCATTTTTCTAATGATAGCATTTTATTGGAAGATATATACCTTATGAATTTTATCTTAATATGATCCCAAGTTGCTCAGCTAATAGTTATCAAGCTTGCTTTCACAACCATACACCCATCAGTTGGATGATATTTTTCCAGGCAGAGGAATTTGCCAGGTTACTATTCATCAGCCACCCAACCCCACATGTCCTGCAGAGAAAATAAGAAGTAATTTCTCCTAGAAAAGTTTGAATCATAAAGATGGATGAAGATATGTGCAGAAGGACATACTCAATGAAATATAGAGAAGGTTAGACAAGAAAAATATTTAATTTAAAAAATTAAGTATTACAACCACAGTTATGCTGGCTGTGCCATAATTTTACAATGATTTTGGCTGAGAAGAATCACAGGGTCACACCTGGAAAAACAATATTTCTACATACAATTTGCCCTACTACATTTGGTATTTACCATCAGTGAATAAATAAATGCTACAGATTTAAAAATTAAAGAGTTATATCTACACCTGGTAGACCTTTCAAAACCTGTTTTCTTTATAGAGTAGATTCTGTTAGTCAATTCTAGTTTAAACATTAACTGTAAAATCATCATCTCTGGCTAAACAGGTTTTAATTTATAGCTCACAGTTAGTGACATATTAAAAAAATAATAGGTCGGGCGTGGTGGCTCACGCCTGTAATACCAGCACTTTGGGAGGCCGAGGCGGGCAGATCACGAGGTCAGGAGATCGAGACCATCCTGGCTAATACAGTGAACCCCCGTCTCTACTGAAAATTAAAAAAAACAAAAAAACAAACAAAAAAAAACCAGCCAGGCATGGTGGCGGGCACCTATAGTCCTAGCTATTCAGGAGGCTGAGGCAGGAGAATGGCATGAACCCAGGAAGCAGGTCTTGCAGTGAGCCAAGATCACGCCACTGCACTCCAGCCTGGGCAAGAGAGCAAGACTCAGTCTCAAAAAAAAAAAAAAAAAAAAATCCAATTCTAGAATTCCCAGAATGGAGTTTATGTCATATTCTATTGATCGAGCGAGGCAGCCAGATTCAAGGGGAGGGGAGTTACTTCTCACCTCTTGAGAAGCAATATGTGTTGAGGAAGGGAAAGAATTGATGGTTAGCTGTCTTTGACTTCTACCATATGGAGCAGGGTCTCCACACTCCTTTCTCCCTTAATAATTTTCCACTTAAAAATTTTCCTTGCAATTCTCACACCTTTATTATTTCATATAAATTTTACAGTCAATTTTTCTTGTCTGGATAACCATGCCATTTGGATTAAAATTGCATTACATGTATGCATTATATGGGAGGAGAACTGACAGCCTTATAATATTGAATCTGCTCATTAAGGAACGTAGTCTTTCTGTTTACTTAGGTTTTATATTTTTCATAACATACATGTTGGTATTTCTACCCAGGCTTTTCTCTTTGTTTTGTCATGTAACCCATGAATGAGACTGCACTGTCTGTGCGATTGGGCAGTTGCCCAAAGTTTAAGGTGTTAACATGCATTAATTCATTTAATCCCTCCTCATTTCCTCCTTCTCTCAACCCCTGACAACCACTAATCTGCTTTCTGGCTCTAGATTTGCCTGTTCTGGACATTTTATATAAATGTGTCATCCAATATCTGGTCTTTTGTGACTGGCTTCTTTCACTTAGCAGGAATCTAAGGATTTTTGAGGTTCATTCATTGTGTAGCGTGTATCAGTACTTCATTCCTGTTTATGGCTGAATAATGTTCCATTGTATGTACATATATTCTTCCATTGTATGTACCTATGTATGTATACCACACTTTGTATATCCATTTATTCATTGGGGGATATCTGGGTTATTTACAGTGTATCTCAGGAGTCCCCAAGATCATCCTCCCCCTTGATCTACTGCTATTTGTACCTTATATGACCTCTGCAGAACTATTTATCTGGAAACGAGCTGATGGTTAACTAAATATAGTTCTTCTAAAGACTCATTTTCCATTGGTATTACATCCTGAGGGGCTTTAACTCAGTCTCCCAATACATATGATCATCAATATCAGTATTATCGCATGACTTATTTGCATGAGGTAATCAAATCCAACCAGCTGTGCTAGTGTTACCCATATTGCATGTTGTGGTAGTAGATGCAGCCCCCCAAAATAAAAGTCAAAAGATGCTGGCACTTTCCTGAGGTTCTTCTCAGCCACTAACAATTGGTATAGTTCATCATCACCTGGAATGACCAAAATGTCTCCCATGGAAATGCGTCTCAGTTTTGTAGGCTTCCATTTAACTTTGTCAGGTTCCAAGGCAGGGCTGGCTTTGGCGGTCTTGTTTCCACTTTGGCTATGATGAATAATGCTGCTGTGAACATTCAGGTATACGTTTTTGTGTGGTTTCATTTCTTTTAAGTATATACCTTGGAGTAGAATTACTGGATCATATGATAACTGTTTTAACTTTTGAAAAACTACCAAAATGTTTTCCAGAACAGACAGAAGATTTTATATTCCCACAGCATTGAATGAAAGTTCTCATCCAGTTTCCCACTTTTGCTGACACTTTTTATTGTTTGTCTTTCTAATTGAGTTATCTCAGTGGGGTGAAGTGGTATCTCATTGTGTTTTGATTTGCATTTCCCTAATAACGAATGTTATTGAGCACATTTTCACATGCTTATTGGCCATTATTCATCTTTTTGAAGAAATGTCTATTCATCTTTTGCCCATTTTTAAATTGGGTTGTCTTTTTATTGAGTTGTAAGAGTGGCTTATATAGTCTGTAACATGTATTCCTTATCAGATATAGGGCTTGTAAGTTTTTGTCCCATTCTGTAGTTGTCCTTATTTTCTTATGTAACCTTTGCATTAGTCTGTTTTCATGCTGCTGATAAAGACATACCTGAGACTGGACAATTTACAAAAGAAGGAGGTTTATTGGACTCACAGTTCCATGTGACTGGGGAGACCTCACAATCTTGGCAGAAGATGAAAGGCAAGGAGGAGCAAGTCACAATCTTAAATGGATGGCAGCAGGCAAAGAGAGAACTTGTGCAGGGAAACTCTCATTTTTAAAACCATCAGATCTCATGAGACTCATTCACTATCACAAGAACAGCACAAGAAACACCTGCCCATATAATTCAGTCACCTCCTGCTGGATTCCTCCCACAACACATGAGAACTGTGGGAGTTACAATGCAAGACGAGATTTGGTTGGAGACACAGCCAAACCATATGAACTTTGAAACACAGAAGTTTTTAATGAAATCCAATTGATCTACTTTTTGTTTTGTTGCTTGAGCTTTTGGTGACTGCTATGGTTTGAAATATGTCCCCACAAAATTCATGTTTTGGAACCCTTTTATTCCTGTGAGTGGGAATATAAAACTGTATGTATGGTCAGTATGGAAAACAGTATGGTGATTCCTCAAGAAATTAGAAACAGAATTACCCTATGATCCAGCATTTCCACTTCTGGGTGGAATACCAAAATAATTGAAAGCAAGGTCTGAAAGGGATATCTGTAAACCCATGTTCATAGCAGCATTAGACACAATAGACAAAAGTGGAAATAATCTAAGCATTCATTGAGGGGTGAATGGGAAAAGAAAATCTGACATATACATACATACAATGGAATATTATTGAGCTTTCAAAAGGAAGAAAATTCTGACATATGCTATAACATGGATGCACCTGGAGTACATTATGCTATAGGTGAAATAAGCCAGTCACAAAAATAAATACTTCATGATTCCATTTAAACGAGGGGCCTAGAATATTCAACTTCATAGACAGAAGGTAGAATGGTGGTTGCCAGGGGCCAGGAGGAGGGGGTGGGGTTAGTTTTTAATAAATATCATTTCAGTTTTACAAGATGAAGAGAATTTTGGAGATGGGTTATGTGGATACTTGTACAACATTATCAATGTATTTAGTGCCACTGAATGTACACTTTAAATGGTTAAGATGGTAAATTTTATGTGTGTTTTAACAAAATAAAAACTGAAAAAAGGGATATATGTTACTCTAAACAAAAATTTCATATGCTGAACTCCGAACCCCCAGTACCTAAGAACATGACCTTATTCGGAAATGGGGTTGTTGTAAATGTAATTAGTTAAGATGAGGTCATGTTGTAATAGTGTGGGCCCCATAATCCAATATGATTTGTATCTTTATAAAAAGGGGAAATTTGTGCACAGAGATAACACAGGGAATATACCATATGAAGATGAAGGCCAAATTCTATAAGCCAAGGAATGCCAAAGATTGCCAGCAAACCACTAGAAGCTAGGAGAGAAGTGTGGATTAGATTCTTTCTCACAGCCCTCAGAAGGAACCAGCCCTGCCAAGACCTTGATCTGAGACTTCTAGTCTCCAGAACTGTGAGACAGTGCATTTTGTTTTGTAAGTCTGCCACACAGTTTGTGGCACTTTGTTATGGCAGCCCTAGGAGATGAAGACAATATGCAACATGATTTGTCCATTATAGGACACTGCGGCTGTAAGTGTGTTCTTTGGTCTGAAGAGATATAACTTGGTCGTCCAAATTGATGTCTTACCATCTGTTCCAGTTCTTTTGTAGTAGTTTTGGCATTTGAATCTAATGACTATGCAAAGCCCAGTCCAGAGTATGTGTCAGGACCCATTATAGCGTCCCAGGGATACTGGCTTCAGTCTGGTATAATGTACTTGTTAGCTATGAGTGGTGCCTTCCTACTGGGAATCTGCCCCATAGCCACCTGCAGTCTCTGTCTTCCTGCTGTCAGATAGGACAGTTCTTGTTGGCATTTGGTGCCTCTGAGGGAGCAGGAGGGACATGTTGCTGAGCAGCCCATCCCTACACTGCTCCAGCTCTCCTGTGTCCACCCCTTTGTTGAGCCCTGTTGGCCACCTCAAGTTCACCAGCATATCTATCTACCAGATCTCATCACTGATCCTGGGAGGGGTTCTTCAGGTGGGCATTGGCATGACCTACTTTAATGTGCCATTTAAGTTCCTGCAGTGCTGTGCTCCAATATGGGCATCCTTTCACAACCCAGTTTGCCATTGCTCCTCTGCCTGGTCACATGGCTAGGCCATTGGCCACTGCCCATGAGTCAGTAAAAGTAAAAACTGAAATGTAGAAGATCCTATCATTGTTCAATTCTTCTATCCCAGGAAGGAGTGCAATGTGCAATTCATCTCACTGAGCTGATTTGTTCTTGCCTTTTTCAATAAGAGTTTTCCCATTACTGCTCATGGTGTGCATCCAGGCCACACTGATGCAAGGGGTGGGATCCCAAGGCCTTGGGCAGCCCACCTCATGGCTCTGCAGGGTACAGCCCCAGTGGCTGCTTTCATGGGTTGGCATTGAGTGCCTGTGGCTTTTCCAGGCACATGTTGAAAGTTGTCAGTGGAGCTACCATTCTGGGACCTGGAGGATAGTGGCCCTTTTCTCACAGCTCCGCTAGGCAGTGCCCCCATGGGGACATTGAGTGGGGACTCCAAGCCCACATTTCCCCTCCATACTGCTTTAGTAAAGGCTCTCCATGAGGGCTCTGCCCCTACAGCAGACTTCTTCCTGGACATCCAGACATTACCATACAAACTTTAAAATCTAGGTGGAGACTCCCAAGCCTCAACTCCTGCCCTCCTTGCACCTGGCTTGAAACCACATGGAAGACACAAAGGCTTCTTATGGCTGCACCCTCTGAAGCAGTGGCCTGAGATGTATTTTGGGCCCTTTTAGCCACAGCTGGAGCTGGAGCAGCTGGGATTCAGGAGGCTGTACAGGACAGTATGGTCCTGGGCTTAGGCCATGAAACCATTTCTCCCTCCTAGTCCTTCAGGCCTGTTATGGGAAGGGCTGCTGTGAAGGTCTCTGAAATGCCCTGGAGGCATTTTCCTCATTTTCTTGGCTATTAACATTCTGATCCTCTGTCCTTATGCAAATTCCTGCAGCTGAGTTGAATTTCTTCACAGAAATTTGTTTTTTCTTTTCTACCACATGGTCGGGCTGCAAATTTTCCAAACTTTTATGGTCTGCTTCCCTTTTAAATATAAGTTCCAATTTCAGACTATCTCTTTGCAAATGCATATGAGTATATGCTGTTAGAAGCAGCCAAGTTACATCTTGAATGCTTTGCTGTTTAGAAATTCAGAAATTTCTTCTTCCAGATACCCTAAATCATCTCAAGTTTGAAGTTCCATAGATTCCTAGAGTAGGAGCACAATGTCACCAGTCTCCTCGCTAAAGCATAGCAAGAGTGACCTTTGCTCCAGTTCCCAATAAGTTCCTCATCTCCATCTGAGACCACCTCAGCCTGCATTTCACTGTCCATGTCACTATATCAGCATTTTGGTCACAGCCATTCAACAAGTCTCTAGGAAGTTCACCTGCCTCACCCTCCCAAAGTGCTGGAATTACAGGCATGAGCCATCATGCCCAGCCATCATCTTCCTGTCTTTTTATAAGCCTTCCAAACTGTTCCAACCTCTGCCTATTACCCAGTTCCAAAGTCACTTCCACATTTTCAGGTATCTTTGTAGCAATGCCCTACTTCTCTGGTACCAATTTTCTGTATTAGTTTGTTCTTACATTGCTATAAAGAACTACCTGATACTGGGTGATGTACAAAGAAAAAAAGGTTTAATTGGCTTATGGTTCCACAAGCTGTACAGGAAGCATAGCTAAGGAGGCCTCAGGAAACTTACAATCATGGTGGAAGGTGAAGGGGAAGGACACATATCTTCACATGACCAGCAGGAGTGCAGGGGAAGCTACTATACAGTTTTTAACCAGGTCTCATGAGAGCTCTGTGACAAGAACAGCAAGGGGGATGTCCACCCCTATGATTCAGTAACTTCCCACCAGGCTCCTCTTCCAACACTGGAAATTACAATTCAACATGACATTTGGATGGAGACTCAGAGCCAAACCATATCACCAACGCTATAAAGAAACTGAGGCACTGATGTCACACTGCTGGTGGATCCAAGACTTGATCTCAGGCCAGCCTGATTCCTAAGTGGTGTTCTTACCCTATTGCCTCAGGATCAGGGAGAGACCTGTGGAGCCTGTACATTGCTAAAGAACAAATTGAAAGAATTTTATTTCCAACAGTAGGGCTGATAAGGACCAGCTGAAAACAACTAAAGCTTCTGGAATACATTTCAAGAACCTTTTAAAAATGTGTTAATGAGCTACAAAATAAGAGTTCCAAAAAGCCAAAAAAGTTTTAAAATGGAAGTGAAACCCAAAGAAGTAACTAAGGCACTGATGCCACTTTTCACCCTTAAGATATTTGCCAAATGTCAAATTAAACTTTGCTGTTTTTCACAGCCTGAGGTGGGAAAGGGGCAGCAGAACAGCTGACAAAGCTGAGGGCCTGCCCGAGTGGGAGGAGCTAAGAGGAGATATCATAAAGTGAGATCCAAAAGCATAGACTTAGTGTAAGGGTGAAGTATGAATAAACCTTTCCGCCTCCTCTGTGTGCTGCCCTTGGCCCCTGCTTCCCTAGGAACAGTGAGGAACATTGTGCATCCTGAGAGAAAACATCTCCCCTGAAAGTTTTATATATCTATAAAACCAACCCTTCAACTGGGTTGTTCACACAAGCTGGGTCGTCTAAAATGCATCAAGCTTCAAATTCAAAGCAATATCAGCTTTTTGATGCCTTCTAAGTGACTGACGGCTGCAAAATGGATTGTCTTTGGAGGATCTCTGAGATAGTCTCAAGGAATATAAGTTTACCATAAATATATCACAAACGTAAAATCGGCAAGAGCCAGCAGAAGCAATGGGCAGAAAGAGCAGGCCTGCAAAAACTTAAGACAGTCAAGTTACCAAAGACAGTACAAAGTGTGTTTTATACTTAAAGAAACAAAGGAG
>NC_037683.1:107606934-107612433 GCF_003255815.1 Theropithecus gelada | reverse complement strand
GACGGGGAGGCTGAAGCACAGCCCTTCCCCACCCTCCAAGCTTGGGATCCCTCCACCCTCCCACCTTCCAGATCCCTCCTTCCTACTAAGTTTTGTCAGTGATAGAACTCGGCCAATTTTCTATGCTTTCTCCCTGGAACACAGATATTATCTGGTTCCTTTTATCTGTTGGAGACGGTGGCTTCAGGTTACCTATTTTATGGCCCTTGAAAATCTGAAGTTGACTCTGAAATTTTGGCTATGTACCACGGATTTTTATTCTCAGAATCTCATTCGTCCTCAACCCCAGCTTTCCCACACAATGTTTTTGTCTTATATCAATCCAGGGACAAAATGTAAATTTCTTTTACACTTACGTGGTTTTGCAAATTTTGAAAAGTTTTAAAAAATTATTTCTATCTCACTTTTTTTTTTTTTTTTTGAGATGGAGTCTCGCTCTATCACCCAGGCTGGATTGCAGTGGCATCATCTCAGCTCACTGCAAGCTCCACCTCCTGGGTTCAAGCCATTCTCCTGCCTCAGTCTCCCGAGTAGCTGGGACTACAGGTGCCCGCCACCACGTCTCGCTAATTTCTTTTTGTATTTTTAGTAGAGACGGAGTTTCACCGTGTTAACCCGGATGGTCTCGATCTCCTGACCTCGTGATCCGCCTGCCTCAGCCTCCCAAAATGCTGGGATTACAGGCGTGAGCCACCGCACCCGGCCTTCTATCTCACTTTAAATCAAAGGGACCTACCCACATACAATTAAGATTTAAAAAAAATTTTTTAAATTTTATTTATGTACTTATTTATTTTAAGTTTTGGGGTACATGTGCAGGACATGCAGTTTTCCCTTTTTTTTTTTTTTTTTTTTTTTTTGAGATGGAGTCTTGCTCTGTCGCCCAGGCTGGATTGCAGTGCCATGATCTCGGCTCACTGCAACCTCTGCCTCCGGGGTTCAAGCGATTCTTTTCCCTCAGCCTCCTGAGTAGCTGGGACTACAGGTGCGTGCCACCATGCCCAGCTGATTTTTGTATTTTTAGTAGAGGCAGGGTTTCACCATGTAGCCAGGATGGTCTCGATCTCTTGATCTCATGATCTACCCGCCTTGGCCTCCCAAAGTGCTGGGATTACAGGCGTGAGCCACTGCGGCCCGCCGGATTACAACATTTAATATTGTTAAGTGGCAATACTTTCCAAAGCAATTTGCAGGTTCAATGCAATCCCTATTTAAATTCTAATGATGTTTTTTGCAGAAATCGAAAAATGTATCCTAACATTTATAAGGAGTCTTAAAGAAGTCCAAGTAGCCTGAACAATCTGGAATAAGAAGAATAAAGTTGGACTCATGCTTCCCGATTTCAAAACTTACTTTAAGGTTATAGCAATCAAAACAGCATGGTACTCAGTGTGGCATAAAGACAGATATATATATGTAATCCCAGCACTTTGGGAGGCCAAGGCAGGCAGATCACTTGAGGTCGGGAGTTTGAGACCAGCCTGGTCAGCATGGTGAAACCCCGTCTCTACTAAAAATATAAAAATTAGCTGGGCATGGTGACACGTGCCTCTAGTCTCAGCTACTTGGGAGGCTGAGGCAGAAGAATCACTTGAACCCAGGAAGTGGAGGTTGCAGTGAGCCAAGATCATGCCACTGCATTCCAGCTTGGGTGACAGAGTGAGACTCTGTCTCAAAAAAAAAAAAAAAAGGAAGACAGATATCAGACATATAAATCAAAAGAACAGAACAAAGAGCCCACAAATAAACCCTTGTACATACGTTCAAATGATTTTCAACCAGGGTGCCAAGACCATGTGAAAGGTCAATCTTTTCAACAAATGGTGTTGGGAAAGGTGGGTACGGTGTGTCCACATGTAAAGAGTGATATTGGGCCCTTATTTATACTATATACATAAACTAACTCAAACTGAATCAAAGGCCTAAATATAAGACTTAAAACTATAAAGGTCTTAGAAGAAAGAATAAAGGAAAAGTTTTGTGATTTGGGTTTGGCAATGATTTCTTGGATCAAAGACACCAAAAGCATAGGCAATAAAAGAATAATAGATTTCATCAAAATAAAAACATTTTGTGCATCAAAGGACACTATCAATAGATTGAAAAGGCAACTCATGGATTGCAAGAAAATATTTGCAGATCATACATACTGATACAAGATTAATATCGAGATTATATAAAGAACTGCCAAAACTTGACAACAAAAGATACAAACAAGATGATTCAAAAATGGGCAACAGATTTGAATAGATATTTCTTCAAAGAACATACATAAATGCACAAGATGCTCCACATCACTAATCATTAGGGAAATTTAATTCAAAACCACAATAAGATACCATTTCACATCCATTATAATGTATATTATCAAAAAAAAGCAACAAGTGTTAATGAGGATGTGGAGAAATTGGAACACTTGTGCATTTCTGGTGGGAATGTAAAATAGTGAAACTAGTGTGAAAAACTATTTGGCAGTTCCTCAAATATTTAAAAATCAAATTACCATATAATCCAGCAATTCTACTTCTAGATAGGTATATACTGCCAAAGAATTGAAAGCAGGGACTCAAACTATTACTAGCGCATCAATGTTTATAGCAGCATTTCACAATAACCAGAAGGTAGAAATAACCCAAACGTCCATCAACGGCGAATGGATTAACAAAAGGGGGCATATAAATACTAGGGAACATTACTCAGCCTTAGAGAGGAATAAAGTTCTGATACATGCTACAATATCAACGAATCTTGAAGAAGTTGTGCCGAATGAAATAAGCCAGATACAGAAAGAGAAATACCATGTAATTCTACTTACATGAGGTACCCAGAGTAGTCAAATTGTAGAGACAAAGCATAATGTTGGTTGCCAGGTTTCGGCATACAAGGAATGGGGAATTATTGCTTAATAGATATAGATTCAGTTGGGAACATGAAAAAATTCCACTGGGAAGCTGAAGAAAAAAATGTATGGGATGCAGATGGTGGAGATGGTTTCATAACAATGTATTAGACTTAACACCATTGAACTGTACACTTTAAAATGGGCAAAATAGTAAGTTTTGTTACATATATTTTACTTCAGTAAGAAAGCCAGAATTATTAATGCCCCAAATAGGGAGATGAAGTGGAGGGTGCCTCGCATGTTAACCAAAATGATCTCTCTTTTAGACAAAGAGGATAAACATTTTCTTATGAGGGTTTTTTGTTTGTTTGTTTTTGTTATGTCGAGTCTCTTTAAAATGTTTGGCAAAATGTTGAAGTTCATACAATGGATAATGGGTCAATTTTTTGTTTACATACCATGTTAAAAACTTCTTGCTTTAGGCCATCAAGAAAAATGTCCAAGGGTCACTAAAACTGTCAACACTGGGAGCTAATTCTGAATATTGTCTACAGGTGTTGTTTAGGGAGATAGTTTCTCATATTTTACATTAGCTTTAGCTAAATAATATTTTAAGGATGTAATAGTTGAGTCCAAATTGTGCTTGAGGTCTCCTCATACCCATTAAACAGACTACTGAATGGTAGGAATATTTTGATATTGTTGTTTTAAGGTGCCTCTTAAATGAACAATCGCTGCTCTCTCGGTTATAATTTACAGTTATTATACTGGAACCCTGCTGATGTGGTGGTAAGGCATTGTAGAGGGAAAGCAGTGTGTAATTTTATGATTACATATCCATTTTCTAGTGGGCCTGAGTCCCTGGGCTCTGACCTTCAGAAGAATTTCTTAGCCCTTTTTTTTAACCCTTTATGTGAGACAGGAAGTCTAGTGTGGGCTGAGTTGTGTAATTGCCCTTCCCCTAAGTCTGTTAAGGCTCTGGTAAAGTATTACCTTTTGAGGACAGGTCTTTCTTAAACAGAGCCCTGTGTTCTAGTTGTATTTCAAATAGTTGCTTTCCCTCTCTCCCTGCCAGGTGCACGAAGGAATTTATTTTCTGTTCACAATGAGCACCTGGTGGGGCTCCTGGAGGTAAAACTCACATAAGCGTGGGAGAATCCAGGCTCTTTACATATGGGAGTGGAACCAGATCTTTTAATGTGCTTATTTCTGTTGACTAAAAGTAAGAGGCTGGGCTGAGCACTGTGGCTCACACCTGTAATCCCAGCACTTTGGGAGGCCAAGGCAGGAGGATTGCTTGAGGCCAGGAATTCGAGACCAGCTTGGGCAACATAGAGAGACCTCCATTGCTACAAAAAAACCAAAAATAATTAGCCAGGCATGGTAGTGCATGCTGTAGTCCTAGCTAATTGGTAAACCGAGGTGAGAGGATCATTTGAGCTCAGGAGTTTAAGGTTACAGTGAGCTTTGATTGCACCACTGCACTCTAGTCTTCCAGCCTGAGCCACAGAGCAAGATCCCGTCTCTCCAAAAACAACGACAACAACAATAACAACAAAGGAAAGTGAGGACAGCTGCCCAAAAGACTCAGTTCCAAGAAACCCTGAATATGAACTCTATATGGCCTTTACTAAAAGCAAAAAAGGGAGACAAGGAGTGGGCTGATACAAAGCGATTTGTCAAGAATTCTCACTGATTATAGAAATAACATTAATTAGTGATTGGCTATACATTGTTAAGCTCTAGGATGTGGGTTACCATATCCAGTATGGCCTTATTAGGTTAATTTATAGCTACTTGTGGCAATAGCAAGCAGTTTTGAGAGATGAATGCATAGCTCAAAATGACTGCTGTCTCATTTATTTATTTATTTATTTATTTATTTATTTATTTATTTAGAGATGGAGTCTCCCTCTGAAGCCCAGGCTGGAGTGCAGTGAAGCGATCTCGGCTCACTGCAAGCTCCACCTCCAGGGTTCACGCCATTCTCCTGCCTCAGCCTCCGGAGTAGCTGGGACTACAGGCGCCTGCCACCGCGCCCGGTTAATTTTTTGTATTTTGGTAGAGACGGGGTTTCACCGTGGTCTCGATCTCCTGACCTCATGATCCACCCACCTCTGCCTCCCAAAGTGCTGGGATTACAGGCGTGAGCCACCGCGCCCGGCCTGCTGTCTCACTTTAATGTCTCTCTGGGCTTGATAATTTAAAAGGACTGGCATTCCTCTGATAAAAGTTATTTTATTTTCTCATTTTCCATCAATATATCCTGTTCAGTGAAATATCTGTTCATGCCTTTAGCCCATTTTCTAATTGGATTGTTTTTTCTTGTTGTTGTTGTTGTTGACTTTTGAAAACTTCAAGAATATTCTAGATATGAGCTCCTTGTCAGATATGGTTTATCAAGTGTGATTTGCAGTTTTCTCCTAGTTTTTACCTTGTCTTTTTATTAACAGGCTCTTATGCAGGCCAAAAGTTTTAAATTTTGATAACATCCAAATAATAAATTCTTTGTGTGTGTGTGGTTTTTTTTTTGGTGTCATGTCTAATAATTATTCATCAAGTCCTACATCCTGAAGAATTTCTCATTAAATTTCATATTTTTATATTGAGATCTATGATCCCTTTTTTTTTTTTTTTTTTTTTTTTTTTTTTTTTTT
>NC_037683.1:107250246-107272390 GCF_003255815.1 Theropithecus gelada | reverse complement strand
CCCCAAAAAAAAAAAAAAAAAAAAAAAAAAAAAAAAAAAGAAAAAAAAATTGTCTTTTTGTGATTGGCTTATTTCACTTGGCATAATGTTCTTGAGGTTCACCCATGTTCTAGCATGTGACATGGTTTCCTTCTTTCTGAAGGCTGCTTAGTCTTCCATTATACACACACACACACACACACACACACACCCCCATACACATATATACACCATATTTTATCCTTTCATCCACCAAACTCATTTGGATTGCTTTTATCTCTTGGCTATTGTGAATAATGCTGCAATAAACATGGGTGTACAAATATCTTTTTGAGATCTTGCCTGTAATTCTTTAGGTTATATACTGAGAAGTAGGATTGTTGAATAGTATGGTAACTCTATTTTCATTTTTAAACAACCGTCATACTATTTTTCATCACTGGGCACAGACTCTCCAGAGTGGCTACCACCCTAGCACATCCCCTGTGAGCGACTTGAGCTGTTTTACTGAATTCTGAGTTATGATGTCATCAAGGATATTTGTGCACACAACCGCACCCTTTGAGCTTATGTTAGGCAAATGTATTGAGAGTAAGGTTGTCCTAATGCTGGTTCATTTTTCATCTTCATCCCAGTCCTCTGAAGGACCAATTCCATCTCTCCTGCCACAGTCCTTCCTTCTGATGTTCTTTGAAATGTATTAGTTCATTCCAAAGATCATGATTAGGGACTTGTATTGGTTGGATCTGTAGAAGTGTATTTGGGATTAAAAGACATTCTGTGATAGCAAATACAACAGACAAATGCCCAAGATGAATACAGGATCAGTAAGTTCCTCAAACCAATCCTAAAGGGATTGGTCATGGTAAATTTATCGTCTCTTCCAATCTGTTCATGTGAACATGTCCAAATACAGATTCGCTCATTAATGCGCAGAAGGAGTCTCGAAAGAGTAGTGTTACAAGCCAGCTTGTACCATGGGACCTGGCATGGGTCATTAGAACCAGCTAGGTGATACCAGGGCATTCCCCATCCTTCTATCCCACTGCCCTTTCTGAACACTAACTCTGGCTTTGTTGGATCCCTGTGTGCTGGCCTAGAAAGCAAAGAGCACTGAGGACTCAGAAAATTCCCACCATTTCTGTCTCTGTGAGCTTCTCCAATGGCCTGAGGATATTTTCAGGGTATTTTTTATTTGCCACTCTACAGGTGCAAAAGACTGAGAACCACTACATAAAGTTAATATTGAAAAGTTTGCTCCAATGATACTTGAACAACCTATACATTGTAAGTAAACAAGTATAATTGAATTTTAATCTAACGTGTCTATAGTATAAGCTTTAATTATACAAAAATGAGAAGGAAAGGAAAGCCCTCAAACATTTGGAAATCGAAATGCATTCTTCTAAATAGCTCATGAGTTAAAGGGTAATCTCGGGGAAAATTAAAAATAATATAGACCTAAATAAAAATAAAACATATAAAATGTGGTAAGATACAGATAAAGCATTGTGAAGAGGGAAGTAATCAGCGTTAGATGCATATATTAGAAAAGAAGAAAAGTCTTACATCAATAATTTAAGCTTTTACATAAAGAAACCAGAAAAAGAGCAAAATAAAATCAGAGCATGCAGAAGACAGGAAATAACAGATAAAAGAAGAAATCAATAAAATTGAAAATCAATTTAAACAATTTTTTTTTGGGGGGGATGGAGTCTCGCCATGCCTAGGCTGGAGTGCAATGGTGTGATCTCGGCTCACTGCAACCTCCGCTTCCTGGGTTCAAGCCATTCTCCTGCCTCAGCCTCTTGAGTAGCTGGGACTACAGGTGCCCACCACCATGCTGGGCTAATTTTTGGATTTTTAGAAGAGATGAGGTTTCACCATGTTGGTCAGGCTGGTCTCGAACTCCTGACCTCAAGCAATCCGCCCCCTTTGGCCTGCAAATTGCTGGGATTACAGGCGTGAGCTACTGCGCACCTGGCTTAAAATTGTTTTTTAATACGATCAGTAAAATTCATAATCTTCTCATGCTAAAATAATAGAGGAGATTCAAATTAAGAATGCCAGCAATGTGCGGTGGCTCACGCCTGTAATCCCAGCACTTTGGGAGGCCGAGACAGGCAGATCACAAGGTCAGGAGATAGAGACTATCCTGGCCAACATGGTAAAACCCCATCTCTACCAAAAATACAAAAAATTAGCTGGGCATGGTAGCGGGTACCTGTAGTCCCAGCTACTCGAGAGGCTAAGGCAGGAGAATGGCATGAACCCGGGAGGCTGAGTTTGCAGTGAGCGGAGATCACGCCACTGCACTCCAGCCTGGGCGACAGAGCGAGACTCTGTCTCAAAAAAAAAAAAAAGAATGCCAGCAATGAAAGAAGAGATAAAACCAGAGATCCTGTAGTCATTTAAGAGATAATAAAATAACATACTAACAACTATATGCACACTCATATTAAAAACTAACATGGGCCGGCCAGGCGCAGCGGCTCACGCCTGTAATCCCAGCACTTTGGGAGGCTGAGGTGAGTGAATCACTTGAGGTAAGGAGTTTGAGACCTGCCTGACCAACATGGTGAAACACTGTCTCTACTAAAAATACAACATTAGCTGGGCATGGTGGTGCATGCCTGTAATCCCAGCTACTCGGGAGGCTGAGGCAGGAGAATCGCTTGAACCCGGAAGGTGGAGGTTGCAGTGAGCTGAGATTGTGCCACTGCACTCCTGCCAGATTACCACTATAGTCCTAGCTACCTGGGAAGCTGAGGTGGGAAAATTGCTCCAGCTGGGGAGGTAGAGGCTGCAGGGAGCCATGATTGTTCCACTGCACTCCAGCCTAGGTAACAGAGCAAGACCCTATCCCGTCCAAAAAAAAAAAATTTACATATTTTTAAATTATCTTCCTAAAATATTTGTTCTTTTTTTTTTTTTTTTTTTTTTTTTGAAACAGACACTCTCTCTGTCATCCAGGCTGGAGTGCAGTGCTGTGATCTCAGCTCACCGCAACCTCCACCTCCTGAAGTGGTGGCCTCAGCTTCCCAAAGTGCTGGGATTACAGGCACGAGCCACCGCACCCAGTCAAATACTTGTTAATTGCTAATGTGGTTTTAATATTGTGTTCACAAATTCTTTGATAATCCCTTCCCCAGGAGATACAGCTTAATTTCCCTCCCTTGGCATATGGGCTAGAAGTGGTGACTACTAAAAATAAGAGTATGGGAAGAGAAAAATGATACCTTTATGGTGGCGAAACCTGTCAGGCTTCACCCTCACCATGTGATCAAGGTTAACATCACCAGAAAAGTCATGCTGGTATCATGCACCCCTTGACAAAATACAATGAGGACACTTCACCTCTGTGATATTCTTCCAAAAAATCAGTAATGCCAATCTAATAAGAAAACATCAGACACGTCCAAATTGAGACATTCTATAAAGTTCCCGGGCAGTTCTCTTCAAGTGAAGGTCATGAAAAACAAAGACTGACAGACTTACAGACTGGAGGAGACTAAAGCGATGTGATCACTAAATGCCACATGGGATCCTGATGGAATCTAGATCAGAAGACATGGAATAGCGAAAACCTAGTGGAAAGTCCAAATAAAGTGTGTAGTTCAGTTAATAGTGTTGTCCCAATGTTAGTTTCCTAACTCTGGCAAATGTACCACGGTTGTGTAAGATGTTAACATTAGGAGAGAAACGTGAACTGACCAGCTGGCCCATGGCACCCTACTGTAAGAACAGACTTCACTTATTTATATATTTACGATTGACACAGACTCCTAAGTTTTTTTTCCCCCCAATGCTTTATAAATCATTAGTATACTCAATTAGATCGATACTCAAATTGTCCCAACTCAGATTTGGCCAATGAGTGGGAGTTCCTTCAAACTGATTCTTCTGTCCTAGAGGCATATTCCATCTTTTTTTTTTTTTTTTAAATGCATTTCCTTTTTGGCCTGACAAAGTATTTCAGGATCATCAAATCCTAGTCCTGAAAGCAGCCACTTCTTCAGGTCATCCTGATTTTCATTACTGAAAAATGGTGTTAGAGATTAAGATCTGGATACCACCTGTGCTCACTGCTACTGGTGTGTCTGTGCTTCTTAAGTCTTTTCAGTGGACAGACCTAGAAAATGCATACGTGTGTATACACAAACATACAGATATATGCACACAGACACATGCATACAAAGATGCATGTGCACATATACATGCATGGATACACACATGCACATCTTTGGAATCAAATGTTCACACCAATACTTCCAATTCCAGTCCATCCTCACAGGATTCTTTTTTGTTTTCCCCATTACTCATTTGTAGGACTTTTCTTCCACAGCGAGAACCCTGGCTCTCAATAACATAGACACATGTACTCATTTGCTCAATCTTATAATGCATACAAAATAGTTTCAGGATTGCTTTGCCCATACCACTACAAAACACAAACCTACTAGAGTTTGGATTTGTTTGTAATTCTAATTCACATATAACAAACCCTGCCCAACCAAGACTGAGGGGGTCTAGTCAAACACTGTGTGCATTATTTTCCCTTTTTTCTTATACAAGAGGTAACAAACTCTATATGCTTTTTCCACTTTGCTCTTTTCAGTTAACATTTCTAAAAATCACTCCGTAACAGTTTGCTGGTATCTTCTTCATTCTTTTCACAATTACATTTGACTCCATCACGTATTATTCAATCCTTTCCTATGCTTGAATGTCCACGCAACTTCCAATATTTTGCAACTATAAATAATGCTGATAAGTAATCGTGTGCACCTGTACATTCATATCACTGAAGGTGACTTTTTTTTCCTTCTTGAGATGGACTTTCCCTCTTGTTGCCCAGGCTGGAGTGCAATGGTGTGATCTTGGCTCACCGCAACCTCCGCCTCCTAGGTTCAGGACCTCAGCATCCTTAGTAGCTGGGATTACAGGTATGTGACACCATGCCTGATTAATTTTGTATTTTTAGTAGGGATGGGGTTTCTCCATATTGGTCAGGCTGGTCTCGAACTGCCGACCTCACCTTGGCCTCCCAACGTGTTGGGATTACAGGTGTGAGCCACCACACCTGGACTCTTTTTTTTCTTTTGAGACAGAATTTCCCTTTGTTGCCCAGGCTGTAATGCAGTGGCATGATCTCAGCTCACTGCAACCTCCGCCTCCCAGGTTCAAGCAATTCTCGTGCCTCAGCCTCTTGAGTAGCTGGGATTACAGGCGACCACCACCACATCTGGCTGATTTTTTGTATTTTAGTAGAGACAGGGTTTCACTATGTTGCCCAGGCTGGTCTCGAACTCCTGAGCTCAGGCAAACTGCCCATCCAGGCCTGCCAAAGTGCTAGGATTACAGACGTGGGCCACCACATGCAGCCTGGAGGTGACTCTCAAGGGATAAATTCTTAGAAGTGCACTTGCTTGCTGTGTCAACAGGTATGTGTATATATAATTAAATACTGCCAAATTTAAGTCTATAGAACTTAAAACATTTTGCATTCCCACCAACAATGTATGAAAATGCCTGTTTCTCCAGTCTCAGCCATAGAGAGTACTGTTAAGTTTTTAAATTTTTGACAATCTGATGGGTGAGAAATGGTATCTCAGTGTAGTTGTAATTTACGTTTCTCTTACCATGAGTGAAGTTGAATGTCTTTTCATATATTTATACATCTTTTGGTAAAGAGTCTGTGCATGTCTTTTGCCCAGTTTTCTATAGGATTTCTAATCTTTTCCCCCTCAATCTTTAAAACATCTACAAAGTAAGGATTAACCCCTCCTTTTTTTTTTCTTTTTCTTTTGGAGACGGAGTTTCACTCTTGTTGCCCAGGCTGGAGTGCAATGGCGCGACCTGAGCTCATTGCAACCTCTGCCTCCCCGGTTCAAGCAATTCTCCTGTCTCAGACTCCCAAGTAGCTGGGATTATAGACGGGGACAATCACGCCTGGCTAATTTTTGTATGTTTAGTAGAGACAGGGTTTCACCATGTTTGTCAGGCAAGTCTCGAACTCTTGACCTCAGGTGGTCCGCCCTCCTCAGCCTCCCAAAGTGCTGGGATTACAGGTGTGAGCCACCGTGTCAGGCCTCAGGATTAGCCCTTTATCGGTGAAGTATGGTGATTTACATGTTGATAAGGATTTTTTGTAGTCATTTGTCTTTTGATGTTATGGTACACTTTGTCCATGCAAACGCTATTTGGTATTTGTAGACATTATTTATTAATCCTTTATTGGCTCTGGATTTAGAATTAGAAAGCCTCTCTGTATACCAGGTTAAAGATTATTTCATCCATGTTTTCTTATAGCATGTTTCTAGTATCCATGTTTCTTCTGGCAATGTGAAAAAATATATATTTTTTTCACATTGAAATCTCTGACCCATTATAAATTCTCGTGTATGACGGGAGGAATGGAATTTTATTATTTTCCAAATGGCTAGTCAACGTCCCATTTATTAAAAGAGTATTTGCCACAGTCATGTGATATTCCACCTTTTGATAGGCATTTTTTAATGCATTCTGCTCTTGTTACTTTGACCTATTCATGTGCCAGTGCTATGATGTTGCTTAAATTATAGAGGCTTTGTAAAGTTTTCAAATCTGGAAGGGCTAGTCCCTCTAAAGCACTTCCTGTGCAGCAATTTTGTTGGAATTCTTTAATTTTCCATGTGGATTTTAGCATTAACTTACAGTCCATGTCAATGAAAAAACTCATTAAAATTTTTTTTTTTTTTTTTTTTAGACGGAGTTTCGCTCTTTTTGCCCAGGCTGGAGTGCAATGGCGTGATCTCGGCTCACCGCAACCTCCGCCTCCCAGGTTCAAGCGATTCTCCTGCCTCAGCCTCCCGAGTAGCTAGGATTACAGGCATGTGCCACCATTCCAGGCTAATTTTGTATTTTTAGTAGAGACGGGGGTTTCTCCATGTTGGTCAGGTTGGTCTTGAACTCCCGATCTCAGGTAATCCATCCGCCTCAGCCTCCCAAAGTGCTGGGATTACAGGCGTGAGCCACTGCACCCGGTGAGAATTTTTAATGAGATTGCAAAATTTTGTAAACTATAAGGTGAGATTGACATCTTTATTATATTGAGATGTTCTCACCAAGAAAAGAGGATGCCTTTCTATTTATTGAAGTCTATTTCTGGTTTCAGTGGTGCTTTACAGTTTTCTACTTGTTGGTTTCGAACATCCTTTATTAAACTTATTCCTAAATATTTTATCTTAATCCAATGTCACCAAAATTGGAGTCACTTTTTTTTTTTTTTTTTGGAGACAGAGTCTCACTCTTGTTGCCCAGGCTATAGTGCTATGGTGCAATCTCGGCTCACAGCAACCTCCACCTCCTGGGTTCAAGTGATTCTCCTGCCTCAGCCTCCCGAGTAGCTGGGATTACAGGTGCCCACCACCATGTATTTTTAGTAGAGACGGGGTTTCTCCATGTTGGTCAGGGTGGTCTTGAACTCCCGACCTCAGGTGATCCGCCTGCTTTGGCCTCCCAAAGTGCTGGGATTAGAGGCATGAGCCACCGCACCCGGCCTGGAGTCACTAATTTTACATTTCATTTTGTGCTGCTTTTAGGTATTAACAGCCAGCTCTATTATATTCCAGAGTTCAAACGGAGTAACCCTAAAGAAGATGTTTTTGTGGTATGTTTTTTCTTTTCAAAAGGACTATAGCTGAATCTATTTTTATTTTTAATTTTTTTTTGACACGGAGTATTGCTCTGTCACCCAGGCTGGAGTGCAGGGGCACGATCTCTGCTCACTGCAAGCTCCGCCTCCCGGGTTCACGCCATTCTCCTGCCTCAGCCTCCCGAGTAGCTGGGACTACAGGCGCCCGCCACCTCGCCCGGCTAGTTTTTTGTATTTTTTTAGTAGAGACGGGGTTTCACCGTGTTAGCCAGGATGGTCTCGATCTCCTGACCTCGTGATCCGCCCGTCTCGGCCTCCCAAAGTGCTGGGATTACAGGCTTGAGCCACCGCGCCCGGCCGAGATGGGGTTTCACTGTGTTAGCCAGGATGGTCTCGATCTCCTGACCTCGTGATCTGCCCGTCTCGGCCTCCCAAAGTGCTGGGATTACAGGCGTGAGCCACCGTGCCCGGCCAGGCATAGATTTCTTATTTCTATAAAACACTGATATTCATTTCAGGTGTGGTTTTCTATTAACCCAATCAAATCATTCTTTTCCCTTCTTTCATCACCATTTTTATCTAAAAGAGAGGTTTCAGATGTATCTAGCAGAGATATTTTTTAAAAAATTTCCATTTATATATATGTAAGATATATAAATATATATATATACACACACACACTTTTTTTTTTTTTTTTTTTAAAAGACAGTGTCTTGCTCTTGTCACCCAGGCTGGAGTGCAATGGCACGATCTTGGCTCACTGCAACCTCCGCCTCCCGGGTTCAAGTGATTCTCCTGCCTCAGCCTCCCGAGTAGTTGGGATTACAGGTACCCACCACCATGCCCGGCTAATTTTTGTATTTTTAGTAGAGATGGGGTTTTGCCATGTTTGTCAGGCTGGTCACGAACTCCTGACCTCAAGGGATCCACTCACCTTGGCCTCCCAAAGTGTGGGGATTACAGGAGTGCGCCACTGCGCCGGGCCTGTTTTTTATTTATATATCATTTATCAGGTCCATTTTGGGTGAATGGCCATAGAAACTTCCATTATGGAAAAACACTTTCAAGTAAACATGCTGGAATGGTTATTCTTTCCATTTATATTCTCAGTAGAAATTTTTAAACTGCTGGCATGAAATGACCCCACACCACACATACACGTGCATACACACACACACACACACACACACACACACACACACACCCTGCTTCCCTTGTGACTTTAGCTCTGGCCATTGGATAACTCACTGAGGCAAAATGGCTTCAGTGAAAATGTATTGATAAGGGCTGTCCCCAGTGGTCTCAAGGCATCCCCACCAAAGCTAACCCAAAGACCATCTCCAGCTGAGATGCTGGGTCAGTGACCCCCATCTGTCATTCTTCTTTCATCTATCCTCCCAAGGCGAATTCTCCCAAACTAAAATCTTTCTTTTCATTCTGGTGAAAAACCCCTCTGAGCCAGCAGTGGCTCCAAGCACTGCGGAGACTGACCATGCAGTAAACACTTGGTGCTGAAGGAACAGGGCCAGGGCCAGTCTTGATGTAGGCATTTGTCAGGATCTAGGGCATTTGGGCTCTGGGGATCAAGGAACAGGAGGGACTACAGCTAAAGGGGCAGTGTCTTGGGCTGGATAGAAGGGTGGGTGGCTTCAGAGTCTTAGCTCCTGACTGGAGTTTTAAGGAAAGTTGTGGCTGACGGTCTGGATCACTGGCACGCAGGCATAGCTAACATGACAGGGATGTGAATAAATGACCTTCAATCTGGAGTCAGGGAAGTTGAGCCTGTGGCCAGCATCTCTCCTCACAGACACTGGAAGACTTAGGAAGAGGTGAGGTGGAATGCCGTAATAGCCCCGTCCCACAGGACAGGAGTCTAGAATAAATATGCAGGGTAATTCCTCCATGTCGCCGAAGAGGTTGAATGCCTTGGGGTTCTCCTACAAGTATCAGTGAATGAGGTACGTAGCCAGGTGTGCAGCTTTGTAGAGAAGCAGTTTATTAAAACAAAAGACCATAAAATACAAAGGACCGCTGTGCAGAAAGTAAAGCATAAACCAACTATCTCATGATCAATGAAGGAAAGCGACTCTTTTCTGCATTCCATATCAGGAAAGTGGAACATCTATTATTGGTTTCTGCCATCTTCACACTTATGGAGAAAGGAAAGGAATGGTCAGGAGAGCACTCTGTGGCAGGTGCTCATGGCTAGACACGAATTTTGGAAGTCCAGAAGTCAGACTGTTATGGACTAAATTGTGTCCCTCCCCACCGCAATTCATATGTTGAAGCCCTAATCCCCAATGTAACTGTTTTTGCATACAGGACATTTAAAGTTGTAATTAAGGTTAAAATGAGGTCTTTAGGGTGTTGCCCTAATCCACTATCACTGGTGTCCTTTTAACGAGAGATATCAGGAAAGTGTGTGTACAAAGAATAAGCTATGTGACACCACAGAGGGAAGGCAGCCATCTGCAGGCCAAGGAGAGAGGCCTTAGTAGAAACCAAACCTGTCAACACCCCATTCTAGGACTTCCAGTTTCCTGACCTGTGAGAAGCTAAATGTTCTATTGTTTAAGGCACCCAGTCTGTTGTTTTCTTATGTTAGCCCTAGCAAGTTAATACAGATTTTGGTACTGTGATAGGAATGCTTTGTAACCTAAAATGTGGAAGTGGCTTGGAACTGGGTTCTTGGTAGAAAGAAGCTACAAGAGTTTTGAGGCACATGTTAGGAAAAGCCTGGATGACCTTTAAAACACTGTTGGTAGGAATGTAGATGTTAAAGGTTCTGGGCTGGGTGTGGTGGCTCACACTTTGAGAGGGCAAAGCAGGAGGATCATTTGAGGCCAGGTGTATGAGACCAGCCTAAGCAACATAGCAAAAACCCGTATCTACAAAATTTGTTCTTTTTTTTTCCTTTAAGGTGATTGTGGTGAGGTCTCAGACAGAAATGAGGAATGGGTAACGGGAAACTGGAATCCTTGCAAAGGACTTGCCCAAATTGCATTCTAGTGTTTTATGGAGTATAGAAGTTGTGAGTGAGGCAGTGCAGAATATTCAGGTGATATTTCTACACAAAGTGATGCAAGTGGAGCCTGTCTTCTCCTTGCTGCTTATAGTAAAATGTGAAAGGAGAAAGATAAATTGAAGGAACTGTTAAGCAAAAAAGAACCAGTACTTAAAGATTTGGAAAATTCTCAGCCTGTCTGCATTACAAAAAATGAGAAAGTATGTTCTCGAAAGAACACTAGGGTGTGGCTGGACAACCATGTGATAAAGAGATTGGTATAGGTCTGAATGGAACCAGTTAACCATCTCACCAGAAACGCTGCCAGCTTGAACTGAATAGAGAAAGACACAGGACAAATGAAGGCAGGCTGTTGGACTTCTGGGATTCTACAGGAAGGTACAAGAAAAGGGAAGAATGTGATTCTCAAGGGTTCTAATGGGTCCAGAGAGTACAGGGCTAGAGGGCAAGTGTGTCTCCTTCTCAATTTCAGTGGGCCAGGAGCCACTGCCCAGGGCCAAGGAAGCGACACTGCAGCTCCCGTGAGCCCAAAAAGTAGGGCTGCAGTGTTTTAAAGGTCATCCAGGCTTTTCCTAACATGTGCCTCAAAAAACTTGTAGCTTCTTTCTACCAAGAACCCAGTTCTAAGCCACTTCCACATTTTAGGTTACAAAGCATCCCTATCACAGTACCAAAATCCAGCTGGCCCACAGGGCAGAGCACTGAGCCAAAGGGGATTATTCTCAAAACTTAAAATCTAATGGAAGTTGCCTTGCCAGGTTTGAGACTTGCTGAGGATCCATCATTCTTCATTTCTTTCTCATGTCTCTCCTTTGGAATGGGGAGTTCAGCCTCTGCTTGTCCCACCATTGTATAATATTTTGGAAGCAGATAAACTGTCTGGTTTCACAGGATCACAGCTGGAGAATTTTGCCTAAGGATGAATTGTACCTAAAGTCTCATTCACGCTTGATTTAGATGATATTTAAATGAGATTTTGGATCTAGAGTTGAAGTTGAAATGGGTAAAGAATTTTGGGACTGTTGGGATTCTGTGAATGTATTTTGTATGTTTGAAGGACCTGAACTTTGGTAGTGGAGTGTTATAGACTAAATTGGGTTTCCCAAGAATTCATGTTGAAGTCCCAACCCTGTAGTGTGACTGTGTCTGGAGATAGGGCCTTTAAGAAGGTTATGAAGGTTAAATGAGGCCATATGGCTGTGGCTCTATCCAGAATGACTGGTATCCCTACAAGAGGAGGAAGCCACACCAGGAAAGTATACACACAGAAAAAAGGCCACGTGAGGATGTGGCCAGAAAGCAGCCATCCGCAAGCCAAGCAGAGAGGCTTTAGCAGCAGCCAAACCTACCAATACCTTCATCTGGGACTTCCTGCCTCCATAAATATGAAAATAGAGTTCTGTTGTTAAAGTCACCCAACCTGGGGTACTTTGTTATGGAATCCCTAGCAAGCCAAGACAAACTGTGAATATAGAAGGTAAACCAAAATTCAACTATCTCATGATCAATGAAAGAAAGCAACATTTTCTTTTTCCATCCCATTTCAGGAAACTGAAGCATTTACTAGTGATTTCTGCCAGCTTCACACTCACGAGGAAAGGAAAGGTCAGAAGATCTCTTGGGGTAGGAGCTGATGACCAGACTTGGTCCTCCTATGTCTATGCAAGTGAGACTTCTGGCTAAAGCCACGTCCACACTCCCTGCAGACATACGGCTTCTCCCCAGAATGGGTCCGCTGATGCCGGATGAGGGCAGACTTAAAGCCGAAGCCGCGCCCACATTCATCGCAGACGCAGGGCTTTTCTCCCGAGTGTGTCCTTCGGTCAGAGATAAGCTGTGACTTCTGGCCAAGTCCTTGCCCACACACCCTGTCAACATAAAGCTCCTCCTCTGAGTGTGTCCTCTGGTGTCGGGTGAGGAGCGACTTAAAGCCAAAGGCGCGCCCACACTCGGGGCACAGATAAGGCTTCTCCCCGGTGTGTGTCCTCTGGTGTCTGATGAGGGTGACCTTCTGACCAAAGCCACGCCCACAATCAGGGCACAGGTAGGGCTTCTCCCCTGTGTGTGTCCTCTGGTGTCCAATGAGGGTGACCTTCTGGCTGAAACCCCGCCCACACTGGGGGCACAGGTAAGGCTTCTCCCCTGTGTGTGTCCTCTGGTGCCTGATGAGAGTGACCTTCTGGCGAAAGCTGTGCCCACACTCGGCACAGACATAAGGCTTCTCCCCTGAGTGTGTGACCTGGTGACTAAGGAGGAGTGACTGCTGCCTGAAGCCACGCCCACACTCGAGGCACAGGAAGGGCCTCTCGCCTGTGTGTGAACTCTGGTGCTGGAGGAGGGATGCCTTCTGGCAAAAGCCTCTCCCACACTCGGGACACACAAAGGGCTTCTCCTCCAAGTGTGTCCTCTGGTGTAGAATGAGGGCTATCTTCTGGCGAAAGCCTCGCCCACACTCCTGACATACAAAGGGCCTCTCCCCAGAGTGAATCCTCCTGTGATTAGTGAGGGAGGATGTATACCTGAAGTGTCGCCCACATTCCCTGCACACATACGGCTTCTCCCCCGAGTGCTTCCTCTGGTGTATGGAGAGGGAGGCCTTTTGGCTAAACTGACGCCCACACTCTGGACACAGGTATGGCTTCTCCCCGGTGTGTGTCCTCTGGTGCTTGATAAGGTCTGATCTCTGGCAAAAGCCTCTCCCACATTCAGGGCACACATGATGCTTCTGGTGGCTGAACAGGCTTGACTTTTTGCTAAGTCCCAGTCTATAGTTTCCACGTATGACTGCTCCAGATTCTGAGGTGTCTACTCCCTTCAACATTGTGTCTGACCCGCCGGGACTCATCCTCTGGGCCAGGCGAAGGTCTATTCCTCCTTGTGTGTTCCCTTCCAACCATTCTACTGGGTCACCTTGATGTGGGTTGAAGAATGTCCTAGAAATTCTGCTTGGCCTCTTTCTTAATGAGGTGTCGGGGCCTTCTGTCTCTCTACTTTCTCCTTTTTCACTAGAGCATCTTGGAGCTTCTAGTTGGAAGTCACTTCCTGCAGATGAGCTTGGGAAGATCTGTGTGGGATGACCACTTAGTGCATACGGTCTGAGGAGCTGCGAGCTAGAAAAGGCCACCAGGTGGGGAAGACTGGGCTGGAATTCTGTCCTAGGCTCTGCTAGAGAGAAAGTCTCGGTCAGAATCACCACAGGTGCCTGTGGATTGCAATACCTGCCCAGCAGTTTTCTTCAGATGTTCACAACAAAGACCTATCTTCCAACCCACAAGGGCACATTACATGCTCTATTGCAGCACAGAAAACCCACACTACAAATTAGTCCTATCAGCCAAACCAGAAAGTTCAAAAAAGCATCACAGGCAGCTTCAGCTCTATAAACTGCTGCAAGTAGAGTTACACATTGATTTTCCTTTCTTGGGCGCTGCTCTCTTACTTTTGCTCCAGCTCACGCCTATGAAACCTTGCCTGAGAAACATTTGTTTGGCCTGCTGTTTATGCAAGAGCCAAGAACTTGGTGTCTGAGCTGCGGTAAGTAACCGACTGATTACGATCCTGAAGATGCTATAAATAAGATCTAAACATCTGAACGGGAGCCATATTTTGGGCTTCCTTGACTGTGGCGACTCAAGTAAGGGGCACCCACGAATCAGATAAGCTGCAGCAAGAGATACTGGTTCCTGTGTGGAACAGGCTTTAGGCCAGGGAGCTTCCATAGCAGCCTGATGTGAGTTGTCTCCTGAACTGCTGCATGGACACTCTAAGTCCTCTTGAAGAAGAGGAATCCCTGATGCTGCCCTCCTGGCAAACGAGGGTGCTATCCTCTAGCCTCTGGGCAGACTGTGGCCAAGTATATTCCCCGAATAGCATTGCACAACACTGCGTACACTGTTTTGCTCAACAATCCAGGATTTTTAAAAAATCTGGCGAATTAAGGAGACGTTCAGCGTTTGAAGGTTAGTAATAGATGACTTATTAGCATAAAGATGTTTCAGGGATTATACATATTTTGGCTTAAGCATATTCTTATCCAAAACTGTTAAAACTATACAAATTGACTTTTTCAAAAAATTTTGTTTCTAGGTTTAAATAGGCTGCCAACTGGAGATAATACTAATTCCCATGATGGTATAAATTAAACGCTCTGGAAACTGGCAGTGCTTTCAGCTTCCCTAAGTTGATACCATAACTCCTAGGTAATTATGGACTAAGTTCTTTTTTTTTTTTTTTTTTTTTTTGAGACAGAGTCTCACTCTGTCACCCAGGCTGGAGTGTAGTGACGCTACCTCAGCTCACTGCAATCTCCACCTCCTGGGTTCAAGCAATTCTCCCACCACAGTCTCCCGAGAAGCTGGGATTACAGGCGCACCCACCACGCCTGGCTAATTTTTTGTATTTTTAGTAGTAATAGGGTCTCACGATGTTCGCCAGGTTGGTCTCAAACTCCTGACCTCAAGTGATCCGCCCACCTTGGCCTCCCAAAGTGCTGGGATTACAGGCGTGAGCCACCGCACCCAGCCCCTGGAACAAATTTTTAAGAGCCTTGATCAGAAATGTACCCCACAAGTAGCAACCCATAGCAAGAAACTGAATCAGGGTTTTGAGTGCCCTATCAGAACAGAAGTGAAGAATTTAATGGAATTAAACTATTTAACAGAAGACCCTTGGTTTAAGGCAGATGATTATAAATAGAATACTGATTTATATGTTATTCCATTTGTTAACTATTTTTAGTCACAAAATATGTATTTCTTATTTTTGACCATACTATTCCTAAGAAAAACTCCTTGTATCGTTGATTAGAGTCAGTAAGATCATATCTGCAAGAGCGAACTTAAGCAGCTTTAGGGATTGCCATTCACAGTCCATCTGGAATACAGAGAAGGTCCTTCGTATTAAAATATTCCAGTGGAAAAAGATGTGAGTTTTGCAAGATTACAGCATGCAAAAATCACTACACATAAATCCATTTTATTTCTATGTACCATCAATAAACAACTGAAAATTGACACTTAAAAATAGCATAAAAAAATACAATACTTAGGGGCAAATCTGACAAGAGATATGTAAGGCCTGTATACTAGAAATGGCAAAACAATGCCGACAAAAATGAAAGAAGTCTTATGTAAATGGAGAGCCACACTGTGTTCACGCACGGCAAGACACAGTATTATTTACATGTAAGTTCTCCACAAATTGATACAGATTCGACTCGATCCCAATTCAAATCTCAGCAGGCATTTTTGATAAAAACTGACAAGCTGATTCTAAAATTCATATGAAAAAAAAAGAATAACGAAAAGAACTTGCAAAAAAAAAAAGCAAAGATGGAGGATATTTTATTTTATTTTGAGATGGAGTCTCGTCGCACTTTGCCTGAGTTGGAGTGCAATAGTGCGATCTCGGCTCACTGCAACCTCTGCCACCCGAGTTCACACGATTCTCCTGCCTCAGCCTCCCGAGTAGCTGCGATTAGAGGAGCACACCACCACACTCAAGTAATTTTTTTTGTATTTTTAGTAGAGATGGGGTTTCACTATGCTGACCAGACTAGTCTTGAACTCCTGAGCTTGTGATCCGCCTGCCTCGGCTTCCCAAAGAAGATGGAGGATTTACAGTGAGTTCAAGACCTAATAAACCTACAGTAATCAAAACTGCGGTATTGGCATAGAGACACTAACAGAGGAGTAGAAAAAAATATAAAGTCCAGGTATAGACCTATCATATATGGTCAACTGATTTTCCACAAAAGTACATAGGAAATTCAGTAAAGAAAGGGTAGTCTTTTCAATAAATGGTGCTGGAAAAATTGGATACTTGTATGCCCTTCCTCCCCTAAAAAAGGGGAGGCCTGAATTTATGTACATTTTTATATTTACTCAAAATAGGCGTATAGACCTAAATGTAATTAAAAATTATAAAATTACTAAAAGAAAAAAATGAGAACCTTTTTGACCTTAGTTTAGACTAAAATTTCTTAAATATACTACCAAAACTGTAATTCATAAGAGAAAAAATTGAAAACTGGATTTCATCCCAGTTAAAAATTTCTCTTTGAAAGGCACTAGTAAGATTATAAAAAGTAAACCACAGAAAAAATGTTTGTAAATCATGTATCTGATAATAGACTTCTATATAGAATATCCGAAGAACTCTCAAACTCAATAATACAAAAACAAGAAACCACATTTTTAAATGGGCAAAAGATGTGAAAACACACTTCTCTAAAGAAGATATAAGATGGCAAATAAGTGCATGAAGACACTCAACGTCATCAGTCATTAAGAAAATGTCAAAACCACAGTAAGATGCCACTCACTACACAGCTATAAGAACGTCTGAAATTAATACAATAACCAAGCCAAGTTTCGACAGATACGGAACACCCGGAGCTCTCATACACTGCGCTGCCGTGGGAATGCAAAAAGGTGCAGCCACTTTCGAAAGCAGTTTGTGAGTTTCTTCAAAAGTTAAATATAGATTGTATCCATCATCATACAACCCAGCCATTCCAGTCCCAGGTATTTATTCAAAAGAAATGAAAGCATTATATTCACACGAAAACTTGTATGCTTAAAACAGCTTTATTTATATTTGTCAAAAATGAAAACCCAAATATCTTTCCATAGGTCAGTATTAAAATGTGACCTAGCCATATAAAGGAATACTCAGCAATAAAAATTAATAAACTATTGATACACACATCATAGATAAAATTCAAAATAATTATGCTGAGTGAAGAAACCAGTTGTATAATCCAGTTATACAAATTCTAGAAAATGCAGACAAATCTACAATTATAGAAAGCTGATCAGTGGTTGCCCAGGTACAGGGGAGGACAAGAAGGAGTGGGAGGTAGGATTACAGTGAGGCAAAAGAAAACTTTCAAGGATGACAGACATGCTTGTTACTTTAGTTGTGGCAGTGGTTTCATGCATGTATACATATACCAAAACTAACCAAATTTTACACCTAAACAAGTGTAGTTTATTATACCTTAAAAACACATCTTTTTTTTTTTTTTTTTTTTTTTTGGCGGGGAGTCTCGCTCTGTCACCCAGGCTGGAGTGCAGTGGCCGGATCTCAGCTCACTGCAAGCTCCGCCTCCCGGGTTCACGCCATTCTCCTGCCTCAGCCTCCCGAGTAGCTGGGACTACAGGCGCCCGCCACCTCGCCCAGCTAGTTTTTTGTATTTTTTAGTAGAGATGGGGTTTCACCGTGTTAGCCAGGATGGTCTCGATCTCCTGACCTCGTGATCCACCCATCTCGGCCTCCCAAAAAAAACACATCTTATACCTTAATTACTGTATCTTAATAACATTTTTATCATTATTTTACTTTTGTTTTTGAGACAGAGTCTCACTCTGTAGCTTAGGCTGGAGTACAGTGGTGTGATCTCAGTTCATTGCAACCTTCGCCTCCCAGGTTCAAGCGATTCTCACTCCTCAGCCATCTGAGTAGCTGGTATTACAGGCATGCGCCACCAGGCTCGGCTAATTTTCGTGTTTTTAGTAGAGACAGGATTTCGCCATGTTGGCCAGGCTAGTCTCAAACTCCTGGCCTCAGGTGAGGCCACCTCAACCCACCTCAGCCTCCCAAAGTCTGGGATTACAGGCGTGAGCCACTGTGCCCAGCCCATTTTCATATAATGAAATTTTTTTAGAAAGACAAAAGCACTCAGTTGCTACATAGTGTAACACCAGCTATATAGTTATATTTAAAAGCAAAAAACAAAACAAAAATAAAATGCCAGGAAACCATGAAAATAAACAAGAAGATAAAGCAGGCAAAAATTAATTTCTATCTCCCAGCATTCATATAAAATTAATTCTAGTTAGATTAAAGACCTAAATGTTTCCATAATTTGGGATTTCTACAAATCAATAACAAAAAGAATAAACCCACTGAAAAGTAGGCAAATACCTTGAATGGTCAAATCACAGATGGGGAACCAGGAAGGGCCAAGCAACATATGAAAAGATGCTCATGCTCACTAGTAAGCAACTTAAAAACCCGTCTGAGATTTCACTTCCAGCTGAATAGATGGATAAAACATGAGGTCTGACAATCCCAAATCTTGGTGAGGATGTGCAACAAGAATTCTCATAGACTCCTGCTGGGAGCATAAGCTGCCATGCCTACTTCAGAACACAAGTTGGCATAACTTATGTAAGTTGAGGCTATGCATGTCTATGAATGAGCTACTACACACCTAGGTATATATCTTTTTTTTTCTTTCTTTCTTTCTTTGTGAGATGGAGTCTCGCTCTGTCAACCAGGCTGGAGTGCAATGGCGCAATCTCAGCTCACTGCAACGTCCGCCTCCCAGATTCAAGAAATTCTCCTGCCTCAGCCTCCTGAGTAGCTGGGATTACAGGCATGCACCAGCATGCCCGGCTAACTTTTCTATTTTTAGTAGAGATGGGGTTTCACCATGTTGGCCAGGCTGGTCTCGAACTCCTGACCTTGTGATCCACCTGCCTCAACCTCCCAAAGTGCTGGGATTACAGGCGTGAGCCACCGAACCCGGCTGGTATATATCTTAAGAGAAACTCTTGCACGTGTTCCCAAGGAGGCATACATGAATACAGAGCAAGATTATTTCATAGTCAAAAGGTTGGAAACAACTTAATAATATTATGTGCAGAGAAGTTTGCAGACATGCAAAACAACACCCTATATGAATGAAGAACCCATGGGATGGAATAAAAGGATAAAGGCAGTCATGGAATGCTAACTCAGAAAACAGAGGCGGAGGAACAGGACACAATCAGGAAAAGTATGGGGCTATTACCTGGCTTTATAACATGCTATCTCTTAGGCTATACGGCTGCCCCAACCCTACTCATTGTACAGTTTTTCACACCTTGCTATGATCTTAAATAATCTATGATAAAAAGAAACAGAGTTATGAGAATTTACAGGATAGAAATGATGCACAAAAAACCTACCGGGTTAAGAATAGAAACTGGCTGGGCACGGTGGCTCACGCCTGTAATCCCAACACTTTGGGAGGCCAAAGCAGATGGATTGCCTGAGCTCAGGAGTTCGAGACCAGCCTAACCAATATGGTAAAACCCCATCTCTACTAAAAATACAAAAAAATTTAGCTGGGCATGATGGTGGGCACCTGTAGTCCCAGCTACTCAGGAAGCTGGGGCAGAAGAATCGCTTGAACCCAGGAGGTGGAGGTTGCAGTGAGCTGAGATCCTGCCATTGCACTCCAGCCTGGGTGACAGAGCAAGACTCTGTCTCAAAAAAAAAAAAAAAAAAACAGGGGCAGAGGACTTAGTCTCAAAGGACAGGTACTGTTTTGAAGATCACGCCAACCACATGAGCCCAAGAATGGAGAAATCCTGAATGTGCTCGAGACAGGAAGCCAAGTGAGGAGTGAGGCTCCCTGATGGAGGAAGGAGATGGAATGCCAGGGGTGCCCTCTCCTGGGGGGAGGCACACAGTGTGGAAGGCAGGCAGTGCCATGCAGCCTTTACCAGCGGCCTAGGAGGCCTGAAGAAGAAGAACTTCCTCCTAGCACTTCAAAAACAGCCCCTCCTTCCTTACCTGCTGAGCTCCTCACTGCCCTGCACCCTCGCCTGCCCAGGGTTCCCCACTCACCTGGACAAAGGTCCAGAAGATGTTCGTTATCCTCTCTCCAAGGTTCGTTCCCTTGCTCCAGCTGTTCGATGAGTTTTGGTTTGGAAAATGCAATTCCTACTCACAGAAAAAAAAAAAAAAATACACAAGGTGATCTTGAGTTCGTGGTTTAAGAGGCTATCTCAGAACTCAGAGCCAACCCAGGAATGCAATAAACCCAGAAGGTGATAGGGAGGTGCGGGGGTGGAGTAAACAATGAATGCTGAGACAGAATGAATACAGGGAAGGGATCCTAGACCTAAAAGCAATATGTTGATTCTACCCTGTGCTTGAGTCAATAAAAATATTCCTCCTTTTGAAGGAAGATAATCTTAGAGGAGGAGCCCAGCCAAGGTAAACAGGCCTGAAATGCAGTGTCAGACACACGCTCACAGCACGCACACACACACACGCACACATAAAACTGCTCTACTAAAGTCAGGCATTCTCTGGGGGAATAGGGGATAAAACTGTTTTTCTTTCTGAGTCAGAGGCATGGCAGCTGCTACGTAAGAGATTAAAATGCCCACAAGCAGAATCTGAAACCTTAAACAGGCCAGTCTTACCCAGGGAGACCAGATGGCTGTAGTTCTCCAGCATCACCTCCCTGTACAGGGTCCTCTGAGCAGAACTCAATAGCTTCCACTCCTTCTGGGTGAAGGCCACAGCCACATCCCGGAAGGCCATCAATGCCTGTAACACAAACACATCCCTGCTCACTCAACAGCCAGCCACGCCCACTAACCAACTTAAGCCACTAACCATATTCAAGGCAAAAAGAAAGCAGTCCTAGAGCACCCAAGTGAGATTTATAGATCCTGCTTTGAATCTGAAACCTGGTTCCATATGTTCAAGACTATTAATCCCCTCCATACACTGATGCTGGTTCTCTTTCTGGGCTCTCTGTTGTACTGATCGAACGCACAAGTTTGATTATCGCGCCTACACAGCAGGACTTGAAATCGGGTAAATCAATTCCTCTCACTTTATTCTTCATGTTAGAAGTTGATTTAGCTATTTTAAAACAGCCTGTGCCTGTGCCTTTCTATGCAAATTTTACAATAATCTTGTAAAAGCCCTTGCTGAAATTTTGATAGGATTCCCATTAAACCTGTATATCAATTTGGTGAGAACTTACATCTCTACTATGTTGGATCTTCAAATTCATAAACACAGTATGTCTCTCCATTTGTTTAGACAGTCTATGATTTATTTCATCAACATTTTCTGATTTTCTGCAAACAGACCCTACACGTTTTGTTAGATTTACACCTAAGAATTTCTTCAGCTTTCTTCTTTTTTTAGTAATTTTAATGGTATTGTATTTTAACTTCAGTGACCGTATGTTCATGCTATGACATATGATACAACTGTTTGTCTGTTTTATCTTCTACATGGCAACTGGACTAAACTTACTTAGCTTTAAAAGTTTTTTTCCCCTTCATTCCTTGAGATTTTCTACATAGACAATCATGTCCTCTGCAAATAGGAACAGTTTCATTTCTTTGCTAATGTGGTTAGAACTTCCAGGGCTATGCTGAATGAGCGTGGTAAGAACAGAGATAACCTTGGTTTGTTCCCAATTGTGGAAGGAAAGCATTTAATCTTTCACCATTAAGAATACTGTCCTGGGCCGGGCGCGGTGGCTCAAGCCTGTAATCCCAGCACTTTGGGAGGCCGAGACGGGCGGATCACGAGGTCAGGAGATCGAGACCATCCTGGCTAACACGGTGAAACCCCGTCTCTACTAAAAAATACAAAAAACTAGCCGGGCGAGGTGGCGGGCGCCTGTAGTCCCAGCTACTCGGGAGGCTGAGGCAGGAGAATGGCGTAAACCCGGGAGGCTGAGCTTGCAGTGAGCTGAGATC